>NW_016690408.1:759122-888079 GCF_001604755.1 Lepidothrix coronata | reverse complement strand
TAAGAATTCATAAACACACAACAATAAACTGGGGAAAAACTGTCAGTCTGGTGGGTGAATTATTCAGTAAGCAACAGGTCCATTTAGATCCCATTTATGTTTTTCCAGGCAGCATATCTCTCCCATTCTGTCTTCTCATCCACCACACAATAGAACATGAAAGTAATACTGAAACACTTCTTTAGCCACATATCCCCCCATTTTGTGCCTCTTTCCCTCACTTTTGTAAAGCCCAGCTCCCTGAGGTCTGACAGCATCAAGCTGTAATGTCAAAGAATGATGATTGGGAATTGCCATTCTCCTTCCCTATTTAAACCTGGTCCCTTCACCTTGTTGCCCTGCAGCAAATTAACTGCCCTGTGACATCTGAGAATTTGTCCTTTTATCTCATTACCACCATATTCTTTGGACCTCTAAGCCCCCAAAGTGTTGAGTATTTCTCTAATCTGATTTATACCTTGTTCTCTTGCTTCCCCTTAAAAACCTTAACCTGCTCCTTGGTCACATGAGCTGTTTCCACAGTCCTGTAGACATTGCCTCTGCAGGGAACTGGGTGTATCTGTAGCTGGAGTGGGATCTAATAAGAACTCCTTGCAAATGTACCAACTATTACCCCTCACTACAGTGTAAATATTAATAAAAGGAGCTCTGTGACATTCAAATGTCGCACAGACAGTTGGTGGTAAAGGAACGTTCAAGCAAATGAGTAATCTGAGATTGTGATCCTGCACAGCTCTAATTATAAAACAGCCTCATTATTTTCTGTAACATTTTATGATATCATAGTATTTGGAAAATGACTGTATTAAGAGTGTGACATTTACTGAAGTGAATAAGCTTTTTACATGTGAAGTAATTTCACTGCAGGTTATTGTGCAAACCAGAAACTTCAGAAGCAGAGATCAGTTAAGTCTTTGATGCACTGCCAATCTCCAGTTATTTCCTCAATTTATTATCTTTCCACGTTGGTGCCTTATCCAAATGAGAAATAAAATATGCAGCTGCTTCCTGAAACCTCAGGTTTTGTCCCCTTTACGTTTTGGTCTGAAGTGGATTTCAATTCTTGAGCACCATTTTGCTCAGTCTGGGTTACAAATGGTTTGCCAGGACGTGTTTATTCTTGTGTCCCTCAGCCCCACCTGTGTATTTTGTGAGTTTGAGGAATTTTCACACGAAGTTTGAGAGAACTTTTTGTGTGGTCGTGGTGGGTTATCCTGGTGAGCTGCCAGACACTGACCCAGCTGCCTCTTACTCCTCCTCCTTCCTCCAACAGAACAGGGTGGGAAAAGAAGGTGAAAATGTTCATGAGTCAAGATAAAACCGTGCAGATCATTTACCAGTTACCATCATGGGTAAGAAATCATAGAAGCACAGAATGGTTTGGGTCTTCTGCATCCTTAGGCAGGTGTCTGTGCCTCAGAGTGTTTGTTAAGATGGGAAGAAATCCCAGGATCCGGATCCCCTTAGGGATAGAACAGCAATAGATATTAATCTTGAGATTATTTTCTTCTGCAAAACCATCCTCTGTCAGTTTGGGCTGCAAGGGACATCAAAGATCATCTCAGCCCAGGTTGCTCCAAGCCCCGTCCAATCTGGCCTTGGACACTTCCAGGGATCCAGGGGCAGCCACAGCTTCTCTGGGCAACCTGTGCCAGGGCCTCACCACCCTCACAGGGAAGAATTTCTTCCTAAAATTCAGTCTAAACCTTCCCTCCTTCAGCTTATTACCAGTTTAGGACACCTGATGATGACAAACAAAAACTAAATCACTCCCCCAAGCCCTTTCCCAGACTTAACTTCACTCCTGCACTGCCTCCTACCCCTGAGAGGTGCAGGGATGATGGGGAAATGGCCTCAAGTTGTGCCGGGGGGGTTCATGTTGGACATGAGGAAAAAATCCTTCACTGAAGGAGTGGTCAAGCACTGGAACAGGCTGCCCAGGGCAGTGGGGCAGTCACAGGCCCTAAGAAATGACGGGATATAGTTTGGTGGGCCTGCTGGCATCCAGTCAAAAGTTGGACTTGGTGCCTCTGGAGGCCTTTTCCAACCTTCATGGTTCTGTGATTCTGGGAAGTCACACACAAACCACGAACTTACAAGTCTCTGTCATAAAGCACAGCCAGATTTCCTCAGTTGCTTCTACCAGTTTCAACCAAGTTCCATTTTATCCAGGTTCTTTTTACCTTTTGATAATTTTAATTTCTTATTTCCCAGGAAAGTGTCAATCTAACCCATCTGTAAGACTAATACAGCTATATGGTATTACAAGCACAGATTGCTTTTCTCTCTTGATTATGAATGCAATCAGGTCATAATTTTGATTTCTACTCCAACTGTCCTCCCTCACTGGCAGCTTTTTCTGGATTTGTTAATTAATCACTGATAGTCTTGTTATATTTGCAGTTTGCACACAGAATATTGCACCAGCCCTGGCTCCAGAGATGGGATTTTGTTTCTAAGTCAAAGATTATTGTTTCTTTATCCAGGATTTCCATATTCATGGGACAATATTCTTATTCCAAAATCACGCTGAATTCAGTGTTATTCTAATTTCTCTCACTGCAAGTTGAGCAGCAAATGTCTCTCCCACACTGTTTGTCGTTAAAAGCAATAATCCTGAGAATTCAGTGTAAATATATTCATTTATTAGATTTTGTACTATTTCTTTTGAGGGCAAATATGCCTTGCTGTCTTTCCTTATAGAGTGGAGCAGCCGGATTAAACCCCAGGAGCCCGGTGATTGGAGACTGAAGGCAGGATTCCTCTTCTGGGACAAGAACCCAAGCCACTGACATTCCTTCTTTCAGCACTTGACACTTGGAATAGTTCAGCAAGTTGATTTCCTACAAGGGTTTTTAACTAAAATGTTCATTTAAACCTTTTTCAATGATTTAAAATGTCAATGATTTCTCTTTTTCTAACTTCAGGTATTACTCTCTTAACCCAGTTGCTTTTCTTCCATTTCCTGGGTCCTTTCTCTGTGATATTTTATTCTTTCTCCAGCTGCTGGCAGTTGGTAGATCTCTTATCCATGGAAAGATCCTCCTCATACTCTTCCACTTGGAAAAATAAAATAAAACATGAACCAAGAAATAAAAAAAACCAAAAATCCACAAATTAAAATTTTAAGAAAACATTCATAATTGCAACAGAGGGACAATAACAGAGGGTCAATAAATATTAACAGAGACACTGAAAGAATAAATAGACAAAGGAAATGAAGGACTGTAAGGAGGATAAAATTCCATGTTAGTCCTGCCCTGTTCTCACAGAGTGATTCAATCAACACTTGGCTCACATCAAACAAATCCAATTAATGAAATTTAACTCGTGATAAATCTGAAAGAACTATCCAACATGTTCCATTTGAATTAGTTGATCCAGAACCAACAACTTACCACAACTGGAATATTTACACTGTTCAATAACACCAAATCCATCACTCCTCATCCAGTCCTAGCAGATTTTGCAAAGCGCAGATACAGTTAGAGGCAGAATATCACTGATGCTCTGTGTGTTTGGAGAGGAGCAGATTTCTCAGTCTTGTTCTGGATGTAAAAACTATATTTTATCTCCCCCCCCTTCCCCCAAATGCCAGGTCTGCTCAGAATATCTAAACACATATATTTCCTTGGACTTTGCAGACTTTGATTATATTTACTTTAAAATGTATAAAATTTACTTCTCTTCTATGGAGTTTATGAGACACCAGTTATCACCTGGACTATTTAGTCACTGGGGCCTGGGCTCACTTTAAACTGGACTTGAGAAGGAAAAGGTCAGTGAGTCCTGCAGAAAACTACACAACTAATTGATTTTTGAATTCCTTAAAAAAGCTATGATCTGTTTTTCACATGAAATCCTATATCAAGATGGATTAGATTGTGCTTATTGGTGATTTAATTGGCTTTTTCATACACTTTATAGAGTGTAATGTTCTTACCTCTACAGAATACTTGCAAACTACATCCCAGTTGGAACAGTGTGTATTTTAAAATATTCCAAATGGAGAACATGGTTTAGTGGTAGATTGGGCAGTGTTAGGTTATCAGGTGGCCTCAATCATCTTAAAAGTCTTTTCCAACCTAAATGATTCTGTGATTCTTTGATAATATGCTTTAAAAAAGTTTTAAATATTTCATATGGCAAAAGTTGTTGAAAACATTGCAGAAAATTGTCATGATATGTGGCAATAGCCTGAGACCATTGTGGAATAATAAAAGGGAGTAGTCAATTTTCCTGTCACAAAATGATTAACCAATTTACTGGAATCATTAAAACTGATCCAAGATTTACGGTTGCAGAAAGGTGAGTTTAGATGGAAGCTCAAATCAGCACTGAGTGCCAGGACTTGAAAAATACCCTCCCTGGTCAGCACTGCCACTGAGGCAGTGCCTCAGGAACCCAAACTGGCAATCAGGGGGATTTTTTGAAAAGAAAATAATCCCAGGATTAGGATCTATTGCTGTTCTACCCTTTAGGGGATCTGAAGCCTGGGATTTCTTCCCGGCTTAAGAAACACTCCGAGGCCTGGAAACCTGCCTGAGACAGGAGAAGAGAAGGCTCCAGGGAGAACTTTGAGCACCTGGCAGTGCCTGAAGGGGCTCCAAGAGAGCTGGAGAGGGACTTGGGACAAGGGATGGAGGGACAGGACAAGGGGGAATGACCTTAAACTGAAGGAAGGAAGGATTAGATGGGATATTGGGAAGGAATTCTTGGTTGTGAGGGTGGGGAGGCCCTGGCCCAGGTTGCCCAGAGGAGCTGTGGCTGCCCCTGGATCCCTGGAAGTGTCCAAGGCCAGGTTGGACGGGGCTTGGAGCAACCTGGGCTGGTGGAAGGTGTCTCTGCCCATGGCAGGTGTGGCACTGGATGGGCTTTAAGGTCCCTTCCAACCCAAACCAGTCTGGGATTCTCTAATAATAACAATTACAAGTATTTCTAACACTGACACAGATATTCAAATATTGATGCAAATTCTCCTTTAACGTTCCCCAGCAATGTGTTTTACAGCTGAACTCCGAGAACAGTCCCAAAACTTCCTTCTCAAATCAGTGCTGATGATGGTTTAGAACAAAGCCTGTACACAGAGTTGTCTCAGGATCAGCTTCTGGCTACAACACCAGTTTCCTTCCACAAGATCATTCCTATCAGTGAGCCCTTGTTATCCTGCATGTAGGATCAGTGGTTAATGCACCACTGGAGTGAAGGAAGAGTTGAACACAAAGCAATTTTTCCACGCCCACCAGCATAACCTGCTCATCCCCAGGCAGAAGGTTTTTTATGTTAGGCCTATTTCTTTTGTGAAAAACAAGATGTGAGAGGCAAAGAGGAATGTCCAGGCACTGCCACAGTGCACGACTGATCTTAAGGGTTCCCTCCAACCCTAATTATTCTGTAGTTTATGATTCTGGGGTTGCCCAGAAGCCTCACAATTCAGAGTGAGGGAGCTTGGCTGAATGGAAGGGCGAGCCAGAGGCAGACTGTGCAAGGAGAGGCTGAGCTCTCAGTGCTCTTGGGTTAAACACAAAGCAGAGCAGCCCAAACAGCTGCCTCTTGCCCTTGACTCAGAAGAAATAATCAGGTAAAATAAAAAGGTAAGCTAAGCCCATGCTAATTTTATCTTAGAGGAAGCAGGTTGTGTAATACTCCTCCTGTGCTTTTGAACTTTGTTACATAGGGGTATTATGATGAATTCACCTGAGTCCAACTGGCCTATGGGCAAAATAGTGACATTTCTTTTGTGCTGCACAGTGTATCAGATTTGAGAATACAGGAAGATGTTCTCAGAAATTAAGTCTCGCAGCAGTTCTCAGGCACAAAATGCTTTTTTAAAAAGTTTTCTGTCATGTAAGAAGTGTGTTTGTGACCCTGCGTGTCTGTGTGAGCGTGTAAAGTGTCTCTCCTGTGGGTACATAAAAAATAAAAATATACCCACACAAATACTACACACGAGCATGGAATGTATAAAATTATATCTCACATTCTATTCCGTCCTTATTTCTGCTTCAAACTGGTAAGGGTAAGGAAGCAACAAGTTCTCACATTTCACCTTCTCTGAAACTACATTGCATTAAATTGTGTGAAATGATTTCCCATCCACAACAATGGCAACATGAAGATCTATTTCTCCAGTCATAAATAGCCTTAAGAGAGTAAAATTAACGTATTTTCTTGTGTTTGATACCCTGTTATCCTTTCAGATCATTAAAGGCACTTGCTGACAATTCACCTTCCAGCCACTTCTTCGACTGAGAAACATTTTCCAGAGCTTAAAAATATTTTTCAGTGTTAAATCCAGGCAAAGCAAATTCCACAGACATTTCTCAGTGCCCCAAACAAGTATTTCTCCGTGCTCCAAACTTTTGGTTCCTTTATTATTAGTATGTATTAACATTGGTGTTATGCTTAATACCAGTTACAATGGGGCATGTTCCAATATGATAAATTTTGGAGATCCCTGAGGGCTCTCTATTTTTCCTGAGGTCAGACTGGAGTTTGGCATATGGTTCTTTCTCCTGTTACCAAATATTCCAAACGTTTTTTTCAGCAAGGTAATATTGGAGTGCAGGTGGACTGCAGAAATCCCATTTATTCAGATAGGTTTTATTCCTTTGACAGCACCCAACGTGAGCGTGGTCGTATTGAATTTTATTGCCTTTATGGAACTTGCTCCAACCTCCAGATAAAATGTACAAAATACAATAAACTTGCTTCAATATTCCAGCTCTGTGTGTTCTGTTTTAATCTTTGTTAGAAACAGGAAAAAGAAAATAACAAAATCTGTATGCTGGGCACAGCTGATGGTTCCCTGCAAATATATTAAACTCTTTGAATAAAGACTAATGAAGATAGGAGGCCTTTTTAATGAACAACTACCTTTTATATTTACTATTTTCTAGAGCTTCAAGGAATTCAGGGAGCATAATGAGATCGTGAGAAAGCTGAGATGAACTGGTGCAAATGATTGTAAATAATCAGCTATAATTGTTTTTTTCCATTTAATGAGCACTTTAAAAGGGTAAGAAAACCTGTCCACCTGAGTTCTGGACTTGGTTAAGAAATGCCAACAGAAAATAACATGTTTTAAGGCAAACCTCAGCAGGTTTCCCCTTCTATAACCTCCTTGCTGGAAAGTTTTAGGTGCATAAAGGGACATAGCTAAGGGATAAAATGCAAAAAATAACAGGATTTGCTGCTTTGAAGAAGCAGTGCCCATGTGTTCATGGGCACAGTCTCTTAAAAGAGAGACTGAAAATAATTTGGGAGATCAGGAAATGTGATCTGTTTAGTAGATCTCAGAAATCTGGAGGGGATAAAGCTCCTCATGGAGCCTCACGGCCCTTAAATATTGCCCACTCAGATCCCACCCAGGGGCTTTCAGTGCAGGAAAATCACTCCAGTCAGAGAAAAGATCTTCATGGGTGGGAGTAACACCAATTGTGACACACTAAAAATGAACCAGGGTGTTCACAGCTGTGTTAGTCACAATTTGGGCTCCCTGTCTGAGAGGAGATACTCATGTTACTGATGGCTATAGAGATCATGGAAATGATTTCGACATTATGAAACCAGGAAAAAAACCCCAATAAAATATTTCCAATAGTGAACACACAGAGCGGAGGAATCATCCTAAATGTCCTGCATTTCTCGTTTCAGAAGGTGACATTTCCAAAGGTTCACACAGGGCAGGTGTGCTCAGAAAGGTAGAGAATATAATTGCAAGTGTGATCACACCTTTTAGCAGAGACATTTAAATGTAAAATGCAGGGAGCAAGTTGTGTGCAGTGCAGGCATTTCACAGGAACACCCTGACAAGTGCAAAACCTTCCCAAACAGATAAAAAGTCTCTGGTGGGTTCAGGCAGCTGCTGAGCTCTGGAGCCACAGGAACGAGAGGATAATTTAGGTTGTAATACTTTTGTTATTAATCCGACTCTCACTCACACCTACTCTTTCGATTTAGAAAGAAAACACATTTCAACATGGTAGGTTATTTATCCAGAAGACAATTATCTGGGAGAACAACAGCTCAGTGAGACATCACCTATTGGGAAATTTTAAAAGTCTCTGGAATGAGGAGAAATTCTCTAGTAGAAATTATGTATGGAAAGTTTAGTCTGAACACTGCAACTTGGTGTCAGTTTTAAGCCTAATTAAATGTTATGGTATAGGGCATAGTTATAGGCATCCATTTTCAGCTGGGATGAAAACATCTCTGTTTAAATGGCTGATATGCCATTAATCTTAATATTTCTTGAGTCAAATTACGTACCTCGATAAAAAATATTTAAACCTTCACTTCCTTCAAGAATTGAAGGTTTCAGAAACTCAAGTGTTTGAAAAGAAGAAAGATTTGCCATTTTCAAACTATGTCCCAAAGAAAATCTTCACCCCCAGGAATCTGAGAAGCCGCTCATTTAATCTTGTCACAATTTGCTAAACTGCAACTGCAATTAGACAGTCTTGGTCACATGGTTTTGCTGAAATATCCTACAAAAAAAAAAAAAATGGATGGCAACAGCAAATAATGACATTACCTTGTTCAGGCAGACATTGCCTTGTATGAACATGAATTCCAACGTCCCATAAAGAAAAATTCCTGATCAAAAGGCCCAAGGAACTCAGCTCAGTGTGGTTTGGACCTTCTGAGGAGAGCATTCCTTAAATATGTGGGTAGGCAGGGATTGAAGTGGTTGATAGCAGTTGATGATTAAGGAGGCCACAGATTAAAAATACCCGCTCACCTGACGTTTTCATTTTTTTATTCCAGTTTTCTGCCACCTTTCCTCTTAATGAGGATTTGGAGAAGAAGGTAGAATTTGGACAAGTGAATGACAGCTTTATCCAACATGAGCACAGTCTGTGCAGTCCTCCCCATGAGCAGTTGCTGCTCTAGGACTCTGTGTCCTCCCTCTTTTCCACCCTGAGATCTTTGTTAAGCACAAACTGCTCTGAAGACACGTTGGTGAACAGTTGGAAGACAATCACGTGACACGACCATTTTAGTGCTCCATCCCAACTCCTACTGCCAAAAAGGGTTCTGGTGCTTAGACAGGAAACACATGGCAAGCTCTTGGCAGAGCAAAACCTGCTATGGAGCCTAAGATGAGATGCCACGTCCCATGAACTCTGAGTAAACAGCAGACTCCAGGGAATTTGTGTTATATATACAAATACATACATACATACATACATACATACATACATATATATATATATATATATATAAATACATAGGTGTATGCATGTGCACACATATATCCACAAGGAAATACACAATTGAAAAGAACATAAACCACAAAGTTCACCAGAGGTTTTAATTTATCCCATCTGTCCTTTCAGGAGAGTGTGATGCAAATGCTCACGAGTCAGAGAGCAAGAGCAGGGAGGAGCAGTGACTGCCAGGTCTAGAGGCTCTGTGCACTTCCATTTAAATCTCAGGTAAACCAGTGTTCCTCACAGAACAACAAACACTGCTTGGAAATTCATCATCTGTTTATATCTGACGTTTCTCCCAAAACAGTTGTTCAGTCAGGAAATACATATATTTATATGGACTGCAAAGTAAAGAGTTTTATTATTTTATTTATTACAGAATAGAGAGTTGAATATTTTTCCTCTCTCTTCATGGCATTCACTGGACCTTTAATTAAACTATAAGGTTTAAAACAGACGAAGAAAAATAAGCTTTCATGTCCTTTTAAGCCTGATTTTCTCTATTGGCAGTGCCATCACAGCTGGCAATGAGCTGCATTTACAGTGAAAACATTTTTTGTGATGAAATGGATGAAGATGGGCAATAGGTTCAATATAAATCACCAAGGAATAGCGATCTAGGAACCAAACAAACTTTATTCTAATTAAATTGACAGATAAATCTTCCACCTCTTTTTCAAAAATAAAAAAAAAAAGAGTACAAGCACATAACAAAACATTTGTCCTGTCTCCCATTCGGGCAGGAACTCCGAGTATTTTTAATTTCGAGTATTTTTAATTCTCAGACTTCTCCAGAGACAAACCCAGGGTTCTGTCTTATGTGTAAAGGGAACTGAATAATTTTGAATGACCCAAACTAACAAGATCTACTGCCTCTCCTTTTCCTCTCCTTTTCCTCTCCTTTTCCTCTCCTTTTCCTCCCCTTTTCCTCTCATTTTCCTCTCATTTTCCTGGCCACCCTCCGTCCATTAAAGTTAAAAATGAACCAACTCACAGACCTTCCCTTTAAAAGCTGTGCACTCTTTTCCCACTCCTCCAGGTCTGTTGTATGAATTTCTTACCCACCTCTGTGTAAATGCTCTGGCTTTACATCAAATAGGAGACTTTATCTTTTGGACTATGAGGGAGATTTATTTCCTGGTATAAGGCTATTTGCTGGAAGTCAATAAAATATATGAACAAACTCTGAATAAGATTTGCAGTTATTTGGTACATTTTTGCAGTTCAAGTCTCAGGCAATATCAGTTTATGTTCCCTGTGAATATCACACCATGTGAAATTGTGAAACTTTATTAAAAAACACCAAACAAAAAGCCAATATGACAAAGAATTGGGAAACGAGGAAAAACCTTTGGTTTATTATTGCAAAAGTTTAGGAAAGATGTGCATATTAAGTAACATTATTCACGGAGAGGGAATGACTATATTAACTCAGAATGTTTTCTTTTCCTGTGAAATTCAATAATCCAGAAAATAATACGCTTTATAAATCAGAAAATGTGTGAATTTAAAGTCACTTTACTCTCTATGTAATATAATTTCGAAATATGAAATTCTCATTCTCTTTTTCCTACCCCATAAAAACTCCAAGATGAAGGTTTTTGCCTCAATTAGAGAAAGATTTAGGAGCCTGGATTGGCAGAGGGATAGGGAAGACAACTGCCCCGGGGAGGAGATGAATTTCAGTTGTATTAATTTTGCCCCAAAGGGTCTAATTTAATTTTTCCCTCTGTGTTTTATCACTTCTTCTTGAAGCTACAGTGAGAGGTCAAGATTTAATTCCATCAAATCTTAAGGTTAGAAGGGTTATCCCAGATTTTGGAGTCTGTTCACCAGACCTATCTTTCTGATAGGTCTCATCTTGGCCAGGTTTTGATCTTATTTATGCCACTATAAAACTCAGAAATTCTTTATCCACGAATCTTTCGACGCTGGAGATACTAAAACCCAAGTCAGGGACATAAAGTGGGTTATCAGCTTCCCAGAGGTCACATTTCATGGAAGGTTTTGAAGATATTTGTTGGTTCTTTTAGGTGTTAAATCTGATGTTCCACTTAAAACACAAAGTTACTTTCTGTCCATTATTGTTGCAAGCAGAAATGAAAAAGTTGTTTTCTATTTCTGTCACGAGCCAGGACAAACCCAACAGGACAAGACACAAGGAGGGAGAAGAAAAGCGGGGAAAAGCTCAAACTCCTGAGCTGGGGAGGCATTGCAATTGCTGCCTGGGAAAATTATGGGATCTTCTGGGACACGGGAGTGACAAGGATTGAGCACCTGCTGCTTCTTAAAGGAGATTTTCCCACATGCTCAAGGCTTTTTCAGCAGTGCCCACGGATGGTGGCACAGCTCAGCTCCCAGAGTGAAAGTTTCTTCTTCAGGAAGGGCAGAAAAGGGCCTCCTTAGCAGCCAAAAATAAAATAGGCAATGGTTTTATGAGAGCTGGGAGGCAAAGGGCAGAACAGCAAAGGGCAGGCTGAGGTCACCTGGTGCCTTGTGGTGAAGCAGATGAAGCCTCAGGATCTCTTCTAGGTTTTGTATTTCCAGCTGAAAAGACTCACACGGTTTAAAGTTTCTCAGTTAAAACACAGTTGTGGGATTTAAAGAGTGTTTAATGATTAAGAAGTTGAATTCCAGTTAATTTAAAGAACTGTTACAATCCAGACTGGGCTCAGTATCTCTCAGGACCAGGATGTATTTGACACATGGGCGATAATTTCTGGCCAATATAGGGAGGGGGAAAGCTGACCATTTAATTCTACTTTCATTGTATTTTCTACATTTTCAAGTAAAAGACTTGACAGCTTCACTCATCCCAAAATCACCCTTCAATGGGCAAAATAACGTTTTCAGGGATTCAAAGCTCTTTCAAGTTTGTGCACAGAGCTCCAGGCACACAGTCCCAAAGGGGCTGCTCACCTGCCCTTACCACTGTTCACCTCTGGAATACCCTGAAATGTTGAATATCTGGGATATTTAGCTGATTGCTCTGTTTGGTTTCTGTCAAAACTACATGTCTGGGTGAAGGGGGGGATTGGGCACAGGGGGAAACCATGGGCCAGGAGGGCTTTTCCAACCTCAGGGATTCTGGGAGTCTGTGACTCTGGGATTCCGTGACTCTGGGATTCTGGGATTCTGTGAAGCACAGAAGCCTGGGATGAGGCTTCTCCCAGCAAATTCTCCAGCAGCAATCCTCACTAAAGCCTGATGCAAAATTATTTAGCTCAGGCAGACACCTGAGACACCTACGAATGTAGAAATTAGTTAGGTGATAATAAATATTAGTCCTAAACCCTAAGGAGTGTACTGAAATAGTGCACATGGCAACAGTGCCACGGGGCTGAGTTCCCACTTGCTGTCACTGTGAGGGCTCAGTCATTTCTGAGGTCTAAGACATTTGCAGAAGTGAGCAATGAGATGGCAAAGGCAGACATGCCTGTGAGGAGCATGACACTTTGAAGGGGCAGCACATTCTGCCAAGTACTCCAGGCCACTGACTGATGAAAAAACACAAATCCAAAATAACCTGGATCAGCAGATGAGATTCCCTTCTGAGGAGGGTTCAGTATGAAACACTAAGGACAACTGAGGAATGATGCAGAAAGAGAAAGGGCAGCCTGTGTGATCCTCAGCCTGTCTCATCAGAAGCTCACAAGCCCGAGCATCTTGACCTCTGTGACCAAGGCCATCAGTGCAAACTACAGGACAGCAGCTGCACAGTGTTGAATCCTCGCTGGAACAGTTTCTGACATGTAGTGATGAGGTGTAAGAAGAAATTGTCAGCATAAAGTGTGCAGTTAATGAACTACTGCAGCAAAGTTTAATTCTACAGTTTTAAACTGGCTTAAAATATCCAGCTCTCCTAAATGCTCCCATGACACGACCCCTGTGCATCCCTTCAGCTGCCAGTCTCAGTAGTTTAAAAACAAATCTGATTTTTGACATAAAAGATAAATCCATCTTTCACCTTCTGGAACCCGCACACATGTACATTGTACATCACATGTGCATTGTGGCCACAGATATGCTGTCTGTGCTCTTAGTCCCCTTTGCTGAGATTTCTGAAATCACTGGCAATGTTTTATTAAAAGGAATTTACAGGATTTAGCTCTATGGGAGCACTTCTGCACTTCCCATTTCTTTTCTGTTTTGTGAAATGACTGCATTTAGCTGATGTTTAGACCACAAAGACAAACAGGATTGCCCTTTCAAAGAGCCTTGACTGTGACAAGTGAAAGAGCTTCTTATAAAGCCCCAGGTCTGGAATAGAAAAGGTGAGGATTAAAGAAAGAAAAATAAAAAAAGCCTTCAGGAATGATCCTAATCTATAAGCAATATGAGTTGATGTGGCTCCTCATGGCATGGAAAATTAGCAAAATGAAAAAAAATTTTTGGAGGTAAAACAGGGAAAAAATTCCCGGAGAAATATTTGTCCCAACAGTTGCAGAATTATCCACCTGATCCACAGGCACAGGGAAGATGGACATGGCAAAAAGGACAGGAGCTGGGAATTAATCTTGAGCTTTTCCCCTGCTCTGACCTCCTCCCACCCAGCTCGAGCTGGCACTCACCCCTGGGAGGCAATTAACATCACTCTGATATCAGAAATATTTTCCTGCTAATTAATTTCATGGAGAAATGTCAAGATTTCTGCAATACCCAACACAACGTTTTTTTTTGTCCTGAATTACATCCAGCAGTTTGTTAAAATGGCACTTCAGGGTTTTGGAGAGAGATTTGCAAAGGCTCAAATGAGATATGACTGTTACTCTAAATGACTCTTTTTTTTTTTCCTTTTTCTTTTTTTTAGGTGCTTTTGAAAAATAACATTGTCTCTGCACAGAATCAATTAGTTTTCACTCTGCTACGAGTTCTGTTAAATTCATCTGAACATCCAGAAAAGCATTATTAGACATGTTGCTCAAAATATAAATTTCTTATTAAGCAAGTAACAGATGCAGGAAAGATTAAAAAAAAACGGGGTGCTTTTAATTGCAAGAAAATTAATCCTTCACTAAGGTTCTGCTGATTTTTAATTCCTGATCAACTGCAATGTTATGCTCGTCAAGGAAAGGTAAGCTGACTTTAATACTTTCAGAATGGCAATGTTCTAAAGACATAGTTATTTCCTTTCTCTCCCTTCCCAGCCTCAGGAAATCCTGTGGGTGATCTTTAAAATTGAGAGTCCTTGCTGTGTGAACCTGAAAGAGCTGGGAAAGAAGGAGTAACCATATCTCCCAAGCTTCTGGCACAGAAGGGTGTCAAATCAGCATATTATCCTGACCTGCATCTCCTGAGGAGCTCAGAGCCTTTTGTAGGGTTGGTAATGAGATTTAAAAGTGAGAGTTACTCACTGACTACCTTCCCATCAAAACCTTCAGGCTTAGATGAGTTAAACACCTTTGGGTTGGCCTGCAGAAGGTTGCATTTCTGCCCCAGTCCTGCTGGAACACCTCTGAGATGTTTTCTAGGAGAAGGGACTGAAATCACTTGAGGTTTTCAGAGTACTAAAGCTTTGGTTAATGGAATCTTCTTATCCCCATCTGCACAATGCAGACCCAAACCAGTATAAATAACAGCCAATATTTACTTGAAACTCCTCTGGAACTGCAATTTATCAGCCTTCAGCACTTTTATCTTCTAGCTCATATGAAGAAACAGTTTCTAGGTAATAGGCAAGAGAGGCATTGGGTTGGGGAAGGTGCAACACGAGACAGCAGTTCAAAACAGCTCAGCCTGTGTACTTGGAAATGATTGATAATTGTTTGGTTTAGCTATAATGTGATACTGAAAAACAGATTTGGAAAAGTCTCCTCACAATCTAATGATGCTGCTGTGATGAATGTTCCCTCAGTACATCTCTTTGGAGAAAGAATAATCCCCTGTTGTCCTGCTGGAACTACCCTGTTTTACTCTAATCAAGGAAGACAAACAATCCCATGAGCTGTGATGTCAACAAGGTTCTTTGTAATAAGAAAAGTTTCAGAGTGCTTAGGATCCAAAAAGTAGGACACTGTTAATTTAATTGCTGGGAGATAAGTTTGATCAAAGCTGAAGGATGTGGACTGCATCCTCCAGTATAAGAAGCTTCATTTAGAAAATGGACTTAAAAACAAGCACATTTATTCATTCCTGGAGACTTGTGATTATTAATATTTGATCCAAAGAATGCCTTATATTTAGGGCTCTTTCACTATTTACATTTATTATCCAGTTTTCTCCTGCCATTTCTTTCTGGCTTCGCTATTGCTAAGAAATAATGTAACCAAGATAATCACATTATCTGCCATCAGTGCTGCAATCTGCTTAACTGGAAAAGCCAAACACAATATTGCAGAGCTGCTGCTGACAGTGGATTTAACAAGAGCTGATTCTCCTCAGAGCAACTCGCCCTCCTGACTTCCAAAGGAAACGTGCTAAAAACCGGGAAGTTCACTGCACTCCAGAGGGCCGGAATTTGACTTCTGCTCCCAGCCCCAAAGAGCCACACAGGCTGAGGAAACTAAAATCCATTTCTGTCTGTGTCCTGTGCTGAGAGAAACATGGAATTGTCATGTTTGGAGAAGATCTCTGAGAGAAACATGGAATTGTCATGTTTGGAGAAGATCTCTGAGANCTGAGAGAAACATGGAATTGTCATGTTTGGAGAAGATCTCTGAGAGAAACATGGAATTGTCATGTTTGGAGAAGATCTCTGAGATCATCAGCCCAGCACCACCCTTTCTCTTCTGCTGAGACCCAGTTCCATCCCTCCCTGAGCACATCCTGGGACATTCTGAATTCATTATTAGCCCCAAACCCCTTTAACCCCTCGGCATGTCCCGTGCAGGGCCAGGAGTTGGACTCAACGATTCCTGTGGGTTCCTTCCAGCTCCGGATATTCCGGGATTCCATGATGTCCAACATGACTTCGGATATAATCTGTTACCTCTGAACTGGAGAAATCATTTATTGGCACTGGAATTAGTTTTCTCTGAGGGTTCCAGCTGTATTGAACACTCCTTGCTGCCAATAAGGACATGAATAATGAGTCAGGGCAGAACTGCTGCTCCCACCCAGCTCTGCCACCTCATCAAACCCTGATTGTGTTGGGAAGATCACAGGAAAATAGAGCCCAGTGCCTGCTTTTAGGAGTTCTAATAAAGAACCATATCTATATTACATATAGATGTATATGATGTATATATATATATAAAAGAATCATATATACGTGTATATATGATTCTTTTATATATATGATATATATGTATATATGATTCTTTTATATATGTTGTACATATATGATATATATAAAAGATTATATTATATATTTATGATATATATTATATCTATAAAAGAATCATATGTACTTGTATATATGTTTCTTTTATATATATGATATATATATTTATATGTGATTCTTTTATATATGTTGTACATATATGATGTATATAAAAGAATATATATTTATTATATATATTATATATATAAATGAATAATAATATAAAAATACATATTATAATAATATATAATATATAATATAATAATAATATATATAATATATAATATAATATATATTATATATTATATATAATAATAATAATAATAATATATAAATACACACTTTAAAGAAAACCAGTACCTTGACATTGTCCTTCCAACCTTATTCAATTCCTCACAATGTCCTGGAAAAAGGTTTTATCTGGTTTGTTACAATCTATACCTCAAAGCAGATGAAAAAATAGTTCCATTCACATGAATGCAGACTTTTCTTTACATTTGTTTTAAATTTGTTTTTCTACAGAGACCGTATATCTTTAAAAACACAACAAAGCTGAAGCCCACTGTGGGGAAATTCTCTGTCAGGAGGTAAAACACCATCAGCAAAGGCAGAGTTTCAGTGCAAGCATTATAACAGTTTGGTCCACAAGTGGACTAGAAGAGACAAACATAAATTCTGAAGCTGCCTGCACCAGCTTTGAAAAACTGTAATTAAGGAAAAGAAAGTCCAGGGGAACGATCTCTGAGGAAATAAAAATAATGAATGAAAGAAGAAACCATTTCTCCGAGTACATTATTCCACAATAACTAACATTTTTTTATCGCTGCATATATATCTCCAATTAGCTGTCTGCAGGCTGGGGTCTGAGTTAATTGATTCTGTTAGACTCGTGTAAATCCCAGCTAATTCCATGGGCTTCGGGAAAGCTGCTCTGGTGGAGCTGATGGCAGGGTCTGGTCAGACATATGGGCTGCCTTGATCACCCTAAGCTGCTCATTTGTGAGTGCACAGGAACTAAGACAGAGTGATACAAGTCTTTAGCTGCAAGAGAAGGAAAATCAAATGTTCCCTATCCAACTGCATGGAAAAAAAATCATTCTAATATATAGATCCATAATAACAAAGTGGAGGGATAAGTTTGGGTTTGGACATTTGTCCTTAAGCCAGCACACTTCCCTATCAGAGCTGACCATTTTTAATTTTATTTTTATTTTATTCTATTTATTTTACTTTATTTATTTTATTTTATTCTATTTATTTTACTTTATTCTATTTTATTTTATTTATTTTATTTTATTTTATTTTACTTTATTTATTTTCCTTTATTTATTTTATTTTCCTTTATTTTATTTTATTTTACTTTATTTCATTTTATCCTTTAATTTTTATTTTACTTTACATAAGGTTTTTGCCATTCCACTGTTTATTCTACATAGCAAAGACTGAGAAGAATACAGAAGATGGTACAACATAAGAAAAAAAAATATATATGCATACATATATACTGGCAAAACTTAGCAGAAAATATCAGGAATATGCTTTTTCAAGTTCAATCAATGAAGTAAAATTGACCTTGTCTTCAGCTGATACCGATGATTGATTACATTTCTTGGAATTCAGGAATTCCATCTGTTGCTCCTGAGAATGTGTGGTACGATGCTTTGATGTGGTTTTTCTCATCTTACAGGATTTTTAGATGCTTTATGAAACACAAACTGGACTCTTGTTTTCCTCCCAATTCTTTTTTCTTACATTACTTTTGCTGTTCTTTCCTGGGAAGAACCCTCCTTTTTGAACCCCCCCTAACCAGCAGCAGAATTGATTTAGAACTAATTTACAGCACTGGGCTTTGCCATAACTGGAATTTTGAAGCCAGATTTAGTAATAATCATCTGGGTTTATAAAGCTGCTCTTCAACATCTTGTTATACAAGTGCCTTTTCATGACACATATTCTTGCTGAGGATGATCCAGTTATGAAAACCCCTTTCTAATTTAGTAGGTTTTTTTCCATTTTAAAGGGAAAAATGCACTTGCTCATGTTTATTTCAGGAGAATGTATTACAGACGTGAAAAAAAAAATGTAGAGCTATGAAAGCAAAAATCTGACTGAGGGATTGCTTTTGAATAACTTGCATATGATATCAAAATAGACTCCCCAAAAAAATCTGCTGGAGGTTGTTTGGAAAATAAATAGAACAAAAGGTAGAAGCAACTTCCCAGGGAAGAGTTCTAGAGTGTTCCAGCTGGCAGGAAACCACACATTTATGGACCCACCAGAGACTACACTTTTCCAGGGTTATTTGCAGCTGGGAGTGGTTTGCCTGTTAAAAACCAGGCAGGTCTCTTCTCACAAAGCTCAAAGGAGAGGTTCAACAATAAGGAAGGATGCCAACATAGTTTTTTTCTCCTGTTTTTTAACAGTTCGGAAACTGTTTAATTTGACATTTTTGACTTTGTGGCATCCAGAGCTTTCAAAGCTCCAAAACTCGGGATTGCAAGCTCAGGGACGTGGATCCCTTGGACCAGGAGTCCAACGTGGCTTAGATAAGACGACAAACACATTCATGTAACGTCATAACACAATATTTTTCTTTTCTGTATAAGAAACAGCAAAACCCAAATGTTATCTGGCTTCCTAAAGCAGCCTCTGAAGGAGGTGACAGATTTCTGCTGTTCTCCTCCATGAGGAAATGGTCCTTTGACTGACAGAGTGCATTAAAAATTAACAGTCCTGTTAATTTGAGACCTGGTGTTTCAGATAAAGCTGGGATCCAAAACATGGGCCTCGGTGCGTGTTTGCTGAGTATCACTCTGGTATCTTTGTTCCCCTTGTCAGACTCTGTTGTACTTGGTCTTTCAATGAGAAAACTTCATGAATTATCTATGATTTTGACTTACCCTGTAGAAAAAATAAAAAGCACACCAACCCCCCCCCTCCTCCCCAAACCCAGCCTCTGTTTATTCCACAGGAATTCAAGTGTTGATCTGTCAAAGGCCAGGATGTATTTGCTGAATGTTTAATACATTCACAAAATGCATATATGCACAAGTTCCAGACCAAATACTGTGTTATTTATTTATTTATTTATTTATTTATTTATTTTTAATATGTACTAAGTCAGCATTTTCCCAGCAACAGTCAAAACTGAACTGAGCATCCTCCCTAAGCCAGGGGATGTTTGTGATCTTTAGGAAAGATGATACGATCCATCGGGAAGAAGAAATGTTTTGCAGATACAAGATCCTTCTTAATCCAAGCTGATCTATGGGATCTCAGTCCCTGGAAGTGTTCACAGCTCTCCAGGACAAGGATCCAACAGATCTGGGCCAGTTCTGGAGCTGGCTCTGCCCAGAACAGGAGGTTGGATTGGACAGGTCCTTCTGAGGTCACTGCCAGCCCCATTTATTTTGGAATGATGTGGTTATTTTTTAGAAATTAGAAATGATCGTTTTTGGAAATTAGAACACTACTTGTGAGCAATTTTAGGGTTTTTTTTCCAAACCCTCTTTTCACAGGTCTGTTGGAATTGATGGGCTGAATATTCTCTTGATAAAATCCACCAACTTTATCATGTTTGTGGTAGAAAGCAGGAGCTGATTTATACCAGCTGATGATTTCACCTTTTTGGTTTTTAATACAAAGGTGCCCTTTCCCCTTTGGGATGTGATCCTTACCTTAAAAGTGGGCTGTTTTATTTATTCACTGTGCTGGCCAGATGGCAGAATGTACCATGCCCACCTCCCTGTGTAGGTTAACTGCCAAATAAATGCCTACAGATCTGTTCCCTGGGGTTATTTTTCAATACATAAAGAATGCCCCAATTTTTACGCAGTTATTAAAAATTTACTGCTTTTGGGAGAAATATCAGGTCATCATTATCCACTTCTGTCATTGAGATATTCACAAGGAGTTGTGTTATGTCATGTTCAGCCACAAACCCTAAATTACCTCTCTTCTCCAGCTCCCTCTGTCCCCAGGTGTTCAACTGGGGCACTGCTGCACAAGAGAGAACAAGAGACAATTTCACACCAGGTTATTTAATCTATTCTTTTATTCTTTTCAGGGAATTATGCAAAATGAAGAGCAAACCTTACAGGCAGTGTGAAGTACAGAGAAGGAATTACACCCAACCCACCCAACTGCAATAACAGCTTGATCTTTTTCACCATTACAATTTTAGGGGTTGTTAGAAACTAAGATGTGAGGAACAGCTCCTGTCACGTTTTAGAGCTCGCCTGAGTTGTGGGTATGAAGAGGCTCATTTTAGACATGTTTTGGACGGACCAGGCTTCTCTCAGGTTACAAATGTGTCCAAAAATCCTCCCTGGAAAGCTTCTCTGAGCCCCTCCCAAAGTCTGACTCGTTTTTTCATGCTGGATTTATTCATCTCTCTGATCTGCTTGGTGAGTGTCCAACCTCACGATCACCCACAGCTGTGCCCTCGTTTCCACACCCCCCAAACCCTCCATCTCCACTTTTTGGGAATGCAACATTCTGTTTCCATTACACAGGGCCATTAACACTGGAATTATTTGTCAGTGCTTCCAGGAAGGAGATGATGGTAACACAGCCTCCTAAACACACACCTTGCAAAATTCACGGTCATAAACCCAACATCAAGATGCCCTTTTTCTCTTGGGCTTTTCAAAGTCATTTCTTGTTGCTTAAAGCACCCAAGGCTGTTCCAAAATGAATATCTGAAACTGTTCTCAGTCACTTGCAGTGGCAGCTCATGAACCTCGAAAACATCAGAAAGAATTCAATTTTATTTAATTATTTTCCCATAACTCTTTTCCCACATTGTATATTTTGAGGCAAGGAAATTAAAATAATATAAAAGAGGAAAGCAAGACTTTTTGATCTTTATTTTTCTTTTTTCATGGAGAAGAACTTATAAGCCAGGGAAAACAGAAAGCCTTTCTCGCCTTCAATTGCTTAAAGTATTTATCTTTGCTTTTTACCTAAAAAGAGAGGTGAAGAGTGGAAGGGGTCTTAATGGACCTAGACAACAAGAGCAAATTTCTTACTGCTCTGTGAAAACTAGGTATTAAAAACCAACATGCAAATTGGTTAATGACACCCTACCCTCAAAGCTGCCGTGTCCTTCTGCAAAAATCAATAGTCAGAAATAATTTATTGAAACTGTTTCGTCAAAATATTTCAACTACTCCACCTCCCTCTTGAATGCAGCAAGTTGTCATTTTACAGATGGAACTATTTAGTGGTCAGTTGGTCTGATGGAAGCTTATAGGAAGAGTTTCCACTCTAGTCCCCAGCACAGCAAGGACATGGAGCTGCTGGAGAGAGTCCAGGGGAGGCACCAAGATGAGCAGAGGGTGGAGCAGCTCTGCTGGGAGGAAAGGGGAGGGAATTGGGATTGTTCAGCTGGGAGAGGAGAAGCTTTGGGGTGACCTAAATGTGACTTTACAGGGTCTGAAGAAGCTCCAAGAAAGATGGAGAGAGACTATGGACAAGGGATGGAGGGACAGGACAAGAGGGAATGGCTTCAAACTGCCAGAGGGCAGGGTTAGATGGGATATTGGGAAAGAATTTTACTCTGTGAGGGTGGGGAGGCCCTGGCACAGGTTGCCCAGAGAAGCTGTGCCTGCCCCTGGATCCCTGGAAGTGTCCAAGGCCAGGTTGGACGGGGCTTGGAGCAACCTGGGCTGGTGGAAGGTGTCCCTGCCCATGGTAGGGGGTGGAACTGGATGGGCTTTGAGGTCCCTTCCCACCCAAACAATTCCATGATTCCTGCCCTCTTCATTTACCTCATCAAGGTGTCTCACACAGTTTTCTCTAAGACAATTTATTTCCCTTTCATTACTTGCACCAGAGTTTCTTAAAGTGGTTTCTTGCAGGAACTGCTGTCGCTCGTTGTGCTGAGGGACCTCCTTCTAGACAGAGGGGTAGAAAAGCAAATAATAAACAAACTGAATATTCTTTAGTAGAAACTGATAAAAACACACCCTTTTGTCACTTGTAAGTGAACATGAAGTTACATGTTTACAAAATAGAGAAAGTGATGTGCCTTTTCTGGGGTACAGGAACCACTGGCTTTGTTTTCCTCTTTGTTCTTCCCACAGAAAACCCCTTTGTGGGTTTGCATTTGGTGGCTGTTTCTGAGAACAGCCCAGACCCGTGTGATTTGTACATCCCTCACTCCTAAGCAGTTTTTAAGGAAGACCACAACTGGCAATATTAATATTAATTTTAACCTCACCTAATTTATAATTTCTCTCCAACTTCTGAACTATCTCCACAAGATTAAGTCAGATTGAAATACGATGCACAAGGCATTAATAATGAGGAAGTGTCCTATGTTTCTTTTACTCTATAATATAACCTTCTTAAACTCAATTTATGTGATAATCTTTCTAATACATCTCAAAGAAAATAAGAAATAAAAGCTTGAAAGCTAAATTGGAATTTTTACTGTTTTTAAAACCGTGTTCTATTTTAAGCCTGTAGTTCTCTTAAAATTGATGGCTCAATATTTTTTTTTTTTCATCTTGAGCAGTCCTTAATTACAGTCAGAAAAAATGGGAATTGAATGTATTCTACATAAGCAATGAAAATAGAGGACAAATTTGGGAGTATATTTGGACTAGAATTAAATTTATGGTATTCTAAATAAATCACTCCAATTTATCTTTAATTGTTTTGAAGGGAAATATGAGGGTATGTAGAAGTTTTGTGCTCTGGGTTTGGATAGTTTTCTTTTTATCATATCAGCCATCAATCCATCCTGAAGCTGCTGAGGGGAAACAGGAGGTGTGCCTAAACCAAAAGGCAAAATTTAATTTAGACCATGTTTCATCACAAAGTAATGATAATAATAATAATAATAATGATCATCATGATGATGAAAAATTTATAGTTACTGCTTGAGTTAACTTTTTTTGACATGGTTTGGAAAAGCAAAACATTTATACTGTGCTGGAATTGCAGTAACTCCTGAAAAAATTGGGATTGTGGAAGGAAAACAGACTCTGTGTGAATCCATATGCAGTTTATGACCTTATCTGTGAGGACATGGCAGAGATTCCGTAACTTTTCCACGCCCTGGGTCTGATTCTCCTGTTGCTGCAGTACTGTAAGGCAAAACCAAAAAGAATCTCGTCGTAGCTGAAAACATTCAGAGCTAAGAAACCAATCCTCCTACTCCAGAGAAACGAATATTGTTGTTAAAATTCAGGTGAAATTCAATGACCACCCACTAAACCCCAATGACTTTGTGAGAAAAAAAGGTTTTTGTCCTGCACATGGAGATCTTTTTTTAGGCAGATGAAGTTTTCAGACCATCTTTAGCCATGCCAAGGAAATTCAGAAAGCAGAACTCCACTTTATGCCACCTGCATATGCTGCACGTGCTGCAGCACGACTGCTTAGGCTGCTTTTGGGGATGAGAAGGTCTGGAAAGCAAAATTCCAGCTGAAGAGCTCTCAGAGCTCACTGTTTTCCAGGATAAAAGGTGAAATTTTCCATCTCCTCTTCCCATTTTGGAGGGCTGAGGCTCCATATGGCCTCACAGATTTGCAAATCTTGTCAATAATGACAAAACTGAATATTCTCTGTCCTGTCCCTCAGACCACCATCACATATGGGCTGCTTCAGAGGAGAAACAATGAATTATTTATTGGCATATTTTTTAAGCTGCCATGTGTGTTTAAAGCTGTTGGAAAGTCTGAAATGGCATAAGCAGCTCTGCAGGAGATGGATTGGTAGGCAGAATGTAAGCAAAGCTGCCCAAATTATGTGACGAATATGCTTTATTGCTAGCTACTGATTTATTGTATCATTTTCACCAGAACTGGCAGAAAATCCAGAGGGAAACTGGTTAGTGTGAATCATGATCTGGTCAAGAAAAGAAAAAATCAAAGCCACTCCTTCAACCCCAGCGTCCTGATAAATGTGTGGAGTGCAGAAGGACTGAAATTCTATTGGAGTATCTGGGTTTGCTTACCACAAAACCCCCTGAAACAGGCAAAAATGAAACAAAAAAAATAAAGCTAAGAAGGAAAGGAATGGATTTAGCAAAATGTTCTGTCTTGTTCTCCAGAGCAGTAACCCAGGAAGCAGCAGCATCTCCTGAAAGCTGAGCTTTGGGAAGTGTTTGCTGGCTCCCGGGTTTGAGGGCCAGGACATCCTGCAGGGCCACATTTCAGTAGCTCCCAACAATGCTAGAAATTAATATTTCATTGCTCATGAAGACAGTGAAGGACGTTGTGATACAACACTTGGAGTACAAATGGTTATGGGATCCCAGAACCAGAGAATATCCTGAGCTGGGAGGGACCCACAGAGACCATCCCATCCAACCCCCGGCCCTGCACAGACACCCCAACAATCCACCCTGTCCCTGGGAGTGTTGTCCAAACAATCACAGAATTAGAGGATTATAATACATAAAGTCTTGTTACAAAGGCTAAACTCCTTTTATAAATGCAGCTTTCAGGGGAAAGTTTGCTGAACACCCAGAGAGGAGAAAGTTTCTCTGCAGGTTCTTACTGAAGATAGTCCTTAGTGCTCATTTTTTTCCTTGACAATGTCCAAGGTTCACTGCAGGATTTATTTTGTCTTATCCAGCTGGGGGAATGTCAATAGTCACATTCCAACACTTTTTCCTGGAACTGCTACGTGAACTTCCTTAATTTTGCAGTTCAGAAGAGCAAATTGGTTTCATCCATTTGCAAGACACACATTTTACACCCAGTTCTTAGAGGAGCTTTTTATCTTTTACGTTCCAAGCTCTCATACGACCTTTCCTCAAACATGGGCAACTCCTGCTCTTTCTGAATTATTAAACTTGTAAAATAGGACATGTTCCATGAACAGGAAAATGTCAATTTGGGTTGAGACCTGATTTAAAGAAAAAAAAAAATCCCCTTTCACTGAGAATTTAGAACTTGGAAAACCAATTTTTATTATTTTTGGTATTTATTGCTGGTGGCAGATGCTTCCAAACCTACCCACACTTTCTCCTTATCATAGTGTTGTTAACACAGTGTGATCATTTTAAAATTCATTACCAAATATGTTAACTTTCCATTTTAATTTTCTTTAGTTGTCCCAAAATATTTAAACGAAGAAAGTATTGTAGATCCACAATTATAAACAATAACAAGAAGCTATGCAAGATAATTTCTTAGCCAGTAACCACAGTATATCTGTGTTTACTCCTCATACAGCCATACAAACAGTGTATGGGGAAAATGTTCAAAAATAAAATACACCTGAAATCTCTACAAGTAAATTATGCTACTTTGATGAAAAGGAGTTGTGATTTATTTATGAATCTTTCATCTCTGCTTGGGAAAAGAGAGTCTTCATGACAAGAGATTCTGACTTGTTCCACTGGACTCCAATTATTATTTTTAGAAGTGAGAGAAGCAGATACACAAATTAATCACACCTAAGGAGTTGAATACTTTGATTTTATGGTTTAATATAGAAATCTATAAATATAAATAATATATAAAAATCTAAAATATATAAATAATATATAAATAATATATAAATAATATACATAGATAGATATAATATATCTATATATAGATATAGATATAGATATAGATATACATAGATAGATATATAAATAGATATATAAATTTATATAGAATGAAAAAGGTAGGTAATGTAGGTGATTAAGGTTTTCCTAATAAGTCAGCCAGGTAGGGGGGTGGTTTGTGATCTGTGCTGCTCTAAACTCTGTAAAAGTCTCAGTTTCCTACAATCAAATCCACTTTTATCCAGTGCACCACATCCAAGAAGAGCTACTTGGATACAGTAGTAGGAATAAGAAAGGAAGGGATTGGATGACACTTCTGCTTAAAAAACACAGCCACAGTTCAGTGCTTTTCTGCTGATATCTAATTATTTTCTGCCAGTGAAGCATAAGCAGATCAAGTTTCATCTTCTCTGTGTGCTGAAAACGCCGTGAACTGTCTGCAAAGCTCTAAAAAATTAATTTTCTCATTTATATGAGAGGCCAAAGTTCTCTTAACTACTTGTAGTGGTGTAACATCTCTGTAAACAATCTTTCCACGAGTACATAAAAATGAGGGTTCCCAGAGTGCCCTGGTGAATTAGTAGGCAGGAATTTATTCCTACAGGCATTCAGAAATTGTAAAATTGTCTGGACAACGGGTTAGAAAAAAAGAAAGGACAGAAATCCTGCCACTTTGGCAGCAAAGGTTTGAACTAAAATGCTCTCCCCAGTCTGTTGTTATCTGAGGTTGGAGTGAGGTGGGGCTCAGGGAACGAGTGAGAGGCCCCAGGTTGTGCCTGGGCAGGTTTAAATTGGCTGTTGGGGGGAAAATCCTTCGTGGAAAGGGTTGCAAAGCCCTGGAAGAGACTCCCCAGGGCAGTGGTGGAATCACAGCCCCTGGAAGTGTTCAAACCACGTGTGTGGATGTGGCACCTGGGGACAGGGGTTAGTGGTGCCCGTGGGGGTGGTGGGTGGATGGTTGGACTTGGTTGGACTTGGTGATCTTAAAGGGCTTTTCCAACCCTGACAATTCCATGATTCCATGAGCGAGGGCTCACAGGGCCTCCCAACTCTGCTTTGGGACTCCCGGGCACTGCTGACAAATGCTCATTATTCTTGGCAAGACCCCTGAATTTTCTCCTTTCACAGCAGAAAAAGTTGTGAGCAAATCCCAGTTCTGCTCACATGTTATTTGCTTATGATTATCTGGCTTTATTAATAGAAAGGAGTTACCCTCCAAACTTCTCTCACCCACTAAATGAATCATTTAAATCTTGTGTTCTCTCCTGGCTGCCTCTACTTTATGTCTCTTTTGAAAGGCATCAACAGAGAATGGAATCTGAATCATTTTAGGGGATGTTTACAGCAAAACAGCCCCCAAAAATCTGGAAAAAAAAAAAAAAAGCTAACTCAGATAAAAACAGAGATAAGCAAAAGAAGGAGCAGAGAAAAATAACGTGTAAGGATCAAATGCTGCTAAGGAAACAAGGTGCTTTTTTTCTGAGTTATTTGTGCCTCCTTACTTTTTGACCCATAAGTTCTATAGAATTAAGGAAACAGGCATTTTTCACCACTTCTGTGGGGACAGAGGGATGTGGTATTTTACCAGAAGATGAAAATAATTAAGAAGATCTGCTGAAAAAGAAAATAGGGCTTTCAATATCGAGGTCAGAGAACTAACTTTGCTGGCAAAAACATAAATTCCAGCCTTTTATCTACTCTCTGTGAGTGCAGTGACAAAGCAAACAGACACTGATGCAGCTCTTCAAGCATCAGAGTTTCTATTTCACTTCTGTGGGTTAAAATTCATTGGCTGGCTAACGACCAAAACCTTTAAATAAACTAATAAATAAAATATGTTGTAAAAATAGAAATAATTGAATATAAAAGAGGGAAGGAGACACACGCTGTGTGTGAGGAAAAAAAAAACCCCACAATGTTTTCAAGATGGTTCAGGTTCCCCTGAATGAGAGATGAACAGACATAAAAAAGAAATAAGCAGTAGGCAAGAGCAAATGTGTTCTAGGAAATGCTATCATGAAACCCATGACTGTAGCAGTCACATATTGTGGGAGGCTGGGAAATTGTATTTGCAATTCTAAATGAACAAAATGCATATGAAGCAGTATAGAAGCCTCTTCTTTTCATCATGTTAGGCACTGTGAAATGAAATGAGGGCAGAATAACCATCATTTGAAAAAGATTGAAATAAAATAAAACCTGAAGAAATAGGTGGTGGTGGGGGGGGGAAAGTGTTCCAGGAAGAAAGATGGCATTCAATCATAAAAAGCATTTAACAGTAAGAAAGGAAGATAAAATGCTCGTGAAATGCACAGAGAGAACTAAAAAGGAGAAGGAAACCTAAAGTATGTTTGTTATTTGATGGGCAAAATGTCCACATCTGCAAATATTAGGAATTTGTGCCTCAGATAAGCAGGTGACAGGAAATACAAATTTTAATGAGATTAGGTTTTTTAAGTGCCCCTCAGCCAGGGCCACCTCCACCACTTATGTCTCCCTTGCTCCACACATTTCCTCCTCTCTCAGGAGCCTGGGCTACATAAAACTATGTTTTAAAATCGATGGATCAAAGAAGTCATTGCTCTAGAACAACTTCTTACTTTATCACAGCTCGTGCCAGCACAGCTCTACAGGATACCAATCAATAATTGGCAATTTGGACAATTGAAAGGGCTGTGCTTGCCCAGCCTGAAGAAGGGAAAGCTCAGGAAAGCTCAGACTTTCAAAGACCAACTAGATTGCACCAGATTTGCCATTTGTCACTATTATTTCCATGGAAATATTCAAAAACCTGTGATAGCCCAGATATATCCGAAGTCATGCGAACAGTTAAAACTCAGGAGCTGTATTTTCTAAAATAAATCAAGATATGCCAATCCAGGTATAAATTATATTTAATCCTTGCATTATGAACGTGTTTAAAGTCACGTTGCAACAACTCAAGCCTCGAAACCTTGGATCTCATGCTCTCATTTCATAGCCCCGAAGGTGAGTCTCGTCCTGTGAATATAACAGATTTTTAGGAAATTAAAGGGAACTTTTGCCATTAATTTTTATCAGAATTTTTTCCTCTTTTCTTTTTCAGTTCCTGCAAGCCAACACTCCAATATTGTTTTGTCTGGGTGGTGGAGAACAGAGGAGAGCAGAGGATGTGCCAGGCACCGGCTGGATTTAGGGCCGGAGCTGAGATAAGCCTGTCCCCTCCAAATGAAATGTAAGATTACAGCCCAATGCTTCACTGCAGCTGCAGATAAGAAGGGTCATTCAGCTTTTTCCTGTCCCATGTTAATGCCCATTTTTCACTTTCACTAAAGGCCAGCCTGGCCATAATGTAACAATTTGGAAACACACTGGCCCGGGGGAGTTTGAGTTACTGCTGTGCAAGGGGGTGTAAATCCAGAGATGGGAAGTATTGATGGCTGTGCTTGAGGAGAGGCTGCTGCAGCTCCTGGAGAGAACTGGGAGCAGTTCAATAACTCAGGGATCAACACTTCCTCCGTTCCTGTTTACTTTTATTTAGTTTCGATTTTAATTCCTTTTAAGTTTCATTCGACATTTTTTACCTTCTACACACATTAAAATGCCACTTCATCTCTTAGCACAATAACTTGGAAACAGCTACATGCATAAACTATATATGAACTACATATAGACTGCTTTATATCTTTTTGTTTTCCTTTTTGCAGGGAGGGGGGAAAGAGAAAAGGAAATGAGACAGAATTCGTGTTGTCATAATATTTATTTTCAAAGCCTTGCAAATAAACTTTATGTTTTGTAAACACAATGAAAAGTTCTGAATTCACATATATTTATTGTTCAGGAACTGCATGTTCTTTTACTTAGATGATTCTATTCAACTTGTTAAAAATATTGAAGTATTCAAAGACTAATTTAATAACATTAATGCTTGTTTAAATTTCAGTCCTAATATCAAAACAGTGACACAAACTACTTTAAACATTTTCAGGTAAGTTAAGCATCAAAAAGAATTCAACATCCCATCTTCACAGAGAAAGTTTTTTATCAAAATGACTTTTGGCTTGGAAAAGTGACCAAAGACCAATAGAATTCAAAATACAGAATTAGAAAGGAGACATAATAGTAATAATAATAATAGTCATAAACTCAGCACCCAAGAGACAAAAACAGAAGAATATAATACAACAGCAGACAACATTTCTGTGATATAAGAAATCCAACTGGGTTTATGGAAGCTTATTAGATTTTCTAGTAAAATACAAAATATAACAACTCCTAGAAATATGAAAAAAAAAATCTTTTCAGAAGGTCTTTTTATAAATTGATGTTGAGACATGACTTTGAATTCTAGACTTGGACTGAAAAGAGGTTAATTGAAGAACTGCTTTTGCACTCAGAGAGTTTGCTGGCTCCAGTGAGTCCCCACATTTCTCACCTGATCCCAAACCCTCTGAACCACAACAGAAAAGAAATGGTTGTTACTGCAGAAAATAAGGAGAGGCCAAAAGACAATGAGGAAGATTTTGTTACTTTCTCTTTGTTTCACAACCCAGTTAGGAAAGCTGAGAAGACACCAGAATAACAGCATGTGCTGTTGAACATAATAACTGAAATATCTGCACCTTTCCTCAGTTAATTGGGCTAATTCCTAAAACTTCATTTGACTAAACTCTTGTTTCAACAGTCATTGCTGCATTGCAGCCACTGATCCAACATTTGCTCCTGAACTGTTCTTTTCCTGACTCGACCTTTACAAATACGCAACATTTTGGCCATGCTTTCATTTTTAGTGGTGGCTACACCCTGGTGTGATATTTCAATTGAATATGACAGTTTTACTGTGTCTCCTTCTGCCCAGAAGTAGAGTTTATGGACACAGTACTAATAAAAATTGTATAATAAAGCAAAACCAAAACTGGGCAACTCTGTCAGTGAGATGCAGTAAATTGCTTAAGACAGCTCCTCTAAAAGACAAAACTGAACGGAGTAAGAAATTCTGTATTATGTATTTCTGGTGCTGTAATATTAATATTCTTTTTATTATCCCATACATATTCATGGCTGGAGCATCTTCAAGCACTTGCTGTTGCCACAAGTTGCAGCCTGTTAAAGACATAAAGGGGAATTCAACAAAAGTCAGAACACTGGTTTCAACAACCAGGAGTCAAAGGACACATCTCTCACATGGAGCTGCCTTAGAGCCAGTTTCTTCTCTCTTATTCCAACAAGACAATCATGGAATCATAGGGTGGCTTGGGTTGGAAGGGACCTTAAAGATCACCTTGTTCCAAGTCCTTTTGCATGGGCAGGGACACCTTCCACCAGCCCAGGGTGCTCCGAGCCCCGTCCAGCCTGGCCTTGGACACTTCCAGGGATCCAGGGGCAGCCACAGCTTCTCTGGGCAGCCTGTGCCAGGGCCTTACTACCATCACAGAGAAAAATTCTTTCCCAATATCCCATCTCTCCCTGCCCTCTGGCAGTGGGAAGCCATTCCCTGTGTCCTGTCCCTCCATCCCTTGTCCATAGTCTCTCTCCATGTTTCTTGGAGCCCCTTCAGGCCCCGCAAGGCCACAATCAGGTCACCCCAAAGCTTCTCCTCTGCAGGCTGAACAATCCCAGCTCTCTCCCCTTTCCTCCCAGCAGAGCTGCTCCACCCTCTGCTCATCTTGGTGCCTCCCCTGGACTCTCTCCAGCAGCTCCTGTGCTGTTCCCCAGGGTTGGATGCAGCACTGCAGGGTGTCCCACGGGATCTCCAGTGCCTGTTTCATGGAGCAGCTGAGGAGGTGATGCAGGTCAAAAAGAGAATACTCCTGGGCCAGACCTGCAGCAAACAGGACTGACATGACTCGAGTACTCCGTGGAGTTCCCATCCTGTGGGACAGAATGGATTCATGAGGCTCCACCATGGGAATCAGAGAACTGAAATATCTCTGCTCACCAACCACCCAGATCTCCCCAAAATTCTCTGCTCTGCTTTTGTCTGAATTCTGTCTGAATAAAGGGAATTTGTTGTAGCAAACACGGACTCCCTAGGGTTTTATAATGTCCCATTCTTATACTCCAGGCACATTGTTTTCTTCCAGGTCTCACTAATTCTGAGCTAATTTACACAGACAGATGGAATTTGCTCCATCTTCTCAGCCACCAAGTAAATCCCTTCACATTTCTGAGTCATTGCTGGGAGGTTCTCCTCGGTTATAAGAACAATCACAGAAAATTTATCAGTTGTCTGTGCTGATTAAAATCGAGATGACACTTACAAGGAGAAACTTTAGGTCTCAGAAAATTTAATAAATATGGTGATTATTAAGGGACTGATGCAATTTCCCAAAATGAATGACTGAATGGAAGTAAAAATTGTATTTAAAAGTTTATAATGCTAATTTAAAAAATAAGTAAAAGTGGTGAAAACCAGAGAAGTCACTTTAGATCCCTGTATTTATTAATAGAGAACAAGAACTCTTTTTGTGATATTAATTTTATCTTAATGTGTATGATCATTTACTGCAAAATGATTTCAGAATTAAATAGCAATAATCTCTGGCTGTTAGTTGGTTTTGAATGTCTCTTTATTAGAGAATCAGTGATACTTCCTTAAATAATGGATAAGAACACAGAAAAAAAGTTCTATAATCTTCTAGATATTGAGTTAGGTGTTTTTATTGTATGTTTTATGTGTTTCTTTACAAACAGCTCAATGGTAATGGCCAAGTACAAGATTAAATGGAATTTCTAAGTTGATGAGAGACTTCATAGTACTGAAAATGGGAAGTGTTCAGATCATCCACTGCTACACATTATGGGAAATATTTAGTGTTTTCCCCAAACTGAACATTTTCATTTTTCATTTAAATCAAATTTATATTTGTTCTATGGGTTGCACATTATCTTTCACCAAATATGAGAGACAGAAGTAAACCATTTGAAAATAAATGTGTTTTCACTGAATTTCAATTAAATCAAGAACAGCAGAGTCATTTTAGCTCTTGTTGCTAAGAAGAACCTCAATTTTTTTGTTGATAGATGGTTATTAGGCCAATATCTTTTCATATTTTAATGCTCTAAACTACCCTAAACTTTGCTCAGGAATACTCTTCAGGACAAGCAGGCTTTTGAGGTGGAGAGAGGAAATTTGGGAATGCCTGATATCTGTGCACCAACCACGTGCTCCTGGGGATCCCAGGGTACGTCATCCTGTGCCAAAGTGGTTTGCAATGGCAGCAAAAGGAATATCAAAAAGGGAGATGCAGAGTGAAAAGAATTTTAAAAGTATATTTCTTCATACAATTCTTTCCCTGAGCAGGATTTTTTTTCCCTTTTAATAGTGAATATCTTAAAAAAAACTAACAAAAGACTGCGTGGACGGGTTAAAATCGAAATCAGGCACTGATGAAACCAAAACTCAGCTAAAACCCCAAACAGAAACACCTGACAACTGATGTAATTATGAGATGGACACGTGAACAGGGCAAGGCCTGAATGCAGTGGGAAAAGCAGGATCAATAGAAACTGTCAGAATATTTAATATTTGCAATTACTGTTGTAATGGAAAGAGATCCAGCTACAACTCCAGCTATGACTGGATTGAAGAGAGACACTGCTGCCCTAAACATGGAAAGGATCTTTCCTTCTTCCCTTTTGGATTTTTATTGGAGGGAAAAGGGATTTGATCCAATGTAAATACTGCTTTACCATAGGAGAGACAGTTAGGGTTGTGTCTATAATGTATTATAATATTTATTTGGGTAATAATTGTAATATAATTCCCTTCCCCCCATATTGAGCCTTGTGTTGTGCCTGGAAAACCCCTCTCACGCTGGGGTGAGTTGTGGGAGGGGGGCTTGGGCTTGGGAATTGGATTTTTGGGAGTCTCAAAGCACCACAACTGTATTTGCATTTCAGATGCATTTGTTAACCATTAAAGCTTTTTTTACCTGCGTCGAACTTGTCCAGCTGCGGCTGCAGCAAAACGGAGGAATTGCAGTTTTGTGTTGGGGATAGCACCTTGCTGCTCTGGGAAAAGGCACACTGACATCTCACCACTGAGGAAAAGGGCTTGGAAGTGTTCCCTCTCCTCAAGAAACGCTCGTGTGAAGTGAAATGTGGCTGTGTTTGCGAAGCCTCCGTGACAAATTCTGCCCAGTGGCTGCATGTAAACTGCATTATTCACTCCCACCCCTCAGCAACCCACCCAGGCTGTCATCACTCAGCTCTCTTGCCCTTGGGGCTCATGTTAAAATTATTTTATGTCGAACCATTTCAATTAAGGGAATGGAAAACAGGTAAATCTCTCCCTGAGCAATGGATTTTGCATAACATCACGATGCATCATGGCTTCACTCTTCACCTGCAGAGAGTTTTCTCTCTGCAACTTAGGTTGGGAACTAAATTGAACACCTATTGACTGCCACAGACTTGATCTAGGAATTCATCGGTAAATGAGAATTACAAGTCTGATAGATCCAGAAAGGACCCCCTGGCTTTCCAAACTCCTCCTCAGAGAACAGTCTGGATGCAGCTGGATCCAGTCCCAGTCCCAGGCCTGGTCAGTGGTTTCTGTCTAAAGGATTTGTGCAGGTGTAATTGAGACTTTACACAACTTTGCCCCGCAGGATTAAGGATGGCAAATTAAACACATTGATATAAATAAAATAAACGATTTATTCAAATTCATGGTGATGATGATAGTGATTAGACCAAAAGATCTTAATCAGAATTATTTACTATACATCACAGGTAGCTCTAACTACCAGCACAGTGCACTGGTTATTGCAGCAAGGATATTAAAGCAAGCAGAATAATTATTAAGTAGAGACTGATGTTACTCAACCAAACCAACAACTGTGGGCAAATCTCTCTCTCTCAGCCTCCAGGAGTGACCCTGAGGGGTGTCCCCACTGCAGGAGGAATCTTCCCACGCTCCCAAAGGGGTGTCAGAAGTTCCCTTCCCAAAGCAGGGCTGTGCTGTTCCAGCCCCCAGAGCCCGAGGTCAGTCAGGCAGCTTTGGAGCAGGGACAGCACTGTCACCTTGGGTTCCTCTGGCAGGAGCTCAGGGAACACTGTTCATCCAGGGGGGATGGACTTTGGGCTGGGTGAGTCAGGGGGGCTCAGCTTCCTTCAACCCCAAAAGCAGCAGGACCCCCCTTCCCATCCCACAAACAGGGAATGCTGGAGCTGTTTTCCCCCACTCAGGCAGAACATCCTGGTCCAGCAGCTCTTAAACCAGCGTTAGACAGTTCTAATTGTTCTTTTAATTTGCATCAGGGAGCACTACCAAGGTGTTACCACCAGAGGAGAGGATGAAACGAGGACACAGTTCCAGCTCTGAGGCGAAAAAGAGATAAGGATTTTGTACAGGACACACCATCAATGGTGGATCTGGGAATAGCCTTCCTGTTCTTCCCCCAGCTCCATTTCTTTGCTGAATTTCTGTGCAAGCATTGTCTTTTCATGGCATAATGATGGAGTAGCATCCCTTTGCTGGGAGGAAGGGATTTTGGCTGCCAAGTGTTGGCAGTCAAGGTGTAATTTAAAAGCTGTAACAGCAACAGCACGGAACAGACACAGCATCTCCTGTGCTGATAGTTTTTATGCTTTTTAGGAATATTTTTGAACACTTCCAAGGTGGTGTTCACACCCAGGGCAGTGTTGGAGTCCCCATCCCTGGAAAAGTTTAAAAACCTTGTGTCTGTGGCTCTTGGGAACATGGTTCAGTGCTGAGCTGATGGTTGCACTTGGAGGTCTTTTCCAACCTTAACCTTCCTGTGACTTTGTAATTCCAAGGTGGTAGAAACTAGCCTTTTGCATCCGTTTTTATTTTAGTTACACTGATAAAAGATATTAATGTTAATCATGAATTCAGCAAAATAACTTCACATGTGATGTACAATTAGAAAGACTACTGCTGTTTTTTTTCAAGATACTTTCATATTCAAGTCTATGCTTGTGCTTATTTATAGACATTGATATGGAACAACTGCACAGCACAGTTCTTACTTTTTTTCATAAATCTGTGCCACCTCAAGAGAGTAGCACTGTAGGAGTCTAATTCTCTTACAGGAGCCACCACGTGAGCTGAATCAAAACCCAATTAAAATCCAGAAGAGGATGAATTCATGAGGAACATCACCTCATCAGATCTTCAGATCCCTGTTCTGGAATCCCTGAGCACCCAGAACCTCCTGGAAACACCTCTTTCCCAGTGAAGGAATGTAATTCCTGCCCCAGAGAATGTGCCTGTCAGGCAGGGAGTGTTTCCCAGCTCCACTCAGGGGACGTGTTTCTTAAACACTTGGGATTTACTACCTAAAGTGCTTCCCAAAAATCTCATTTTCTTTCCTCCTTTTCAAGATAAGCAAAGGAAATTCCCCAGAGAAATCTCCAGAGAAGGTCTAGATTACATATTAGGGGAAAAAAAATTCACTGAAAGGCTTGGAAAGCATTGGAAGGGGCTGCCCAGGGCAGTGCTGGAGTCCCCATCCCTGGAAGTGCTCAAAAAACATGTGGATGTGACACTTGAGGACACGGTTTGGGGGTGAACATGGTGGTGCTGGGCTGATTGATTGGAACTGATGATCCTAAAGGCCTTTTCCAACCTTAACAATTCTGGGGTTCTGCAATCTGTTACCTCAGAAGTTTTTTCACCTCCACATCTTTCAACTTGATCAATCAAATCCTGGTGCAAAATTAAAGTGCTTTGATCTCCGGAGTGAAAATCACTGGTCAGGGAATGCTGACAATGTCAACAGGTAAACAATGGGAAAAAAATAAACCCCCTTTTCCCCTCTCTAGTCCTGGGCCTTCCAAGTTTTTTCCCAGGTTAATGTCTGGAATGTGTACCTTGTGCTCTGCTGCAGAGATGCAATCAGAATTCCTGACCAAAGGCAAAGGAGAACCCCCCCTTTGCTAAAATGATGAATATTTCAGCAGCTCTAATAAGAAAAGGAACAAGTTATTCACAGAAGTCTGAACAAAGAGGAGCTGCAAAGCCCGGGTTGGTGCAAGTCATTTGAACAGAGAAATAATTTATTACTTGAGGGGACAAATGTAAAAGCAACAGGGTGTGAAATGCTCACTGCCATGTTCATCCAGTGTTCTGCTCTTCCAGGCCTGTCGGGGAACAACCAGGACTAATGATTTAACTCAAGATTAAAATACTTTCCCTTGCAAAGTGCCATGAGGAGGCTGCCCTGCGTGACCTGGTAAGAATGAGATTTTTCACTGCCCCCATGAAGTGTGTCACCAGACCAAATTTAATACATTAATTTCAATTACATGGTAATTTTATATAGGATACAGTGCAGTTACTTTGTGGAAGGATTGTTTTTTTGTTTGGTTCTTTTTTTTTTTTTTTAAATTAACTTAAATTCCCAGAACTGGAATTATATTTCTTTGACATATGCCTTTCATTTGGATTTGGTATTTTAATTTTTGAAATAACTGTTAGAATCGAGGTTACAGGACCAAGATTTCAATTCTACTTTATTTATTCCCAGTAATAGAATTGCTTTCTGGTCAAAGAGTATAATTGCAGAGTAACTACTCTGAAATTTCTATTTGCAGGTTACAGTGCTGAAGGGAATATTTTCACTGCTTACACAATTTTGGGTGGTGACAATAAGAGGCAAAAGAAGAAAAGTAATTTAAAACTGAGTAAATAAGAGATTATTTCCACCCCCACGTGCTCTACTGGTCCTTAAAGAATGAATGAACAGAATGCTCATTTGATCAAAAGTCTGTTGGAATTAATGTAATATAAGAACCTGCAGATTTATAGGCAAAAAGGAAGAGAGGGAAGGCTCTAAATGGCAGTGCCTGTCTTGGAATGGATTGGAAAATATTCCTCAGAGCGATTAAACTGTTGTGCATCCATTGGTTCTTGACACACAAAAACATTTTGATGCTAAAACCATCAAATCCCAGAATTGTTAACTCCCTGTGGCTTCCTGTGATATTAAGAGTTCATCTGACCTGAGGTTGGCCACTGGTTTTATCAGAAGTGACACAGGACAGAATTCTGTCCCCAGAATCACAGCCGGTCTGTTCTGTTAAAGAGCCCAAGTGGGGCTCAGGTCACTGTTTAAACCTGGGCCAAACAAGAGCAGCTGAAGTGGAAATCTGGAGTAAAGTCTGAGCTGCTTTGTCTGGATCCATACCAAGATATCCCTGGAACTGCAGTGTTCTGTCCTAAAATGAATTTTATTCCGTGGCTGAGCCAAAAGGCACCAAGATTGGCTATTTTGCAATTTGCAATGAGCATAGAAGAGGAGTCATTTCATTTTTCTATTAAAAAAAAAGACTTTATTAGTACCAAAATGCCTCTTTTCATTGTACAGATCCCATCAAAGTGGAAGCTGTGCCTGGGGCCTTCATCCCTATTTGCTCCTTGAGTGATAGAACACGTTTTAGGAACGTTATTAAGAAGTCTTCCTCCAAAAGTGTCACATCTGTCACATCTGTCTGACCTGTCTTTCCCTCTCTAGCTGGCTGTCATCTGCTTTTTGAAGTGTCAGCTCATGAGGCAGCTGCTTCCACGGGCTGATTTTCACACTGGAACGAGCAATGTGTAGCTAGATTTTATTTATTTATTTTTTTTCAATAAAATAAATTTTAATATCTTTTCTTTCTCCCCTTCATTTAAATAGTTATTCAGGTCACTGCAGATTTTCTGAAAACCAGGAGCAACTACATACATATATATATATATGTGCAGAAATTACCACAAAAAGAGGCACAATTTCCCAGTGTGGATCAGCAGAATTTCAGAATTTACTGGGAGAAGAGAAACTGTAGTAGGAAGGAAGAGGAGGAACAAGGAGTATGGTAAGGGTTGCCTGCAGTTATTTTTACATTATTTTCCAGTATGTTTTCTTGCAGACAATGTAATATAATAAGGTATTTAAACAATACTGTTGTCTTCCTTAAGAGCCCCCTTGGTTTCAGTTATTCATTATTACTCCTGTCTTTTCCTGTCATGTCATAAATCATGTTTTCTGCCTGCAAGCCAAGCAGAGCTGGCTGAGAGCTGCTTGGAGCCCAGGGCACACTTTGCAGTTGGATTTCACTGCTTCTGGCTTTGTTCCCAACACTGAAACCCAAAAATCTCCGACTCCCAGAACACCCTGAGCTGGGAGGGACCCAGTGGACGGCCCATGTGGGGATCCAAACCCCAGCTTCGGTGTTATCAACACATACATTGTGCTTGTAGGTGTATCTGTGTGAAGGCATCACCTGTGAAACCTGATAATAAAATTCCCCTTTAAATTTGAGTGGAAAGTCTCTTAACACCGTGAGACTTCACCTGTTGGTGCTCTTAGTTAGTCACAGGTCATAAATCACTGCAGGATCACTGACAGGCTCCATCACTAACATGCTGTACCTTGTTCTGGGGCTTAATTACACCAGCATCCAATGGCAACACCTCTGAAAGGGGTTTGTCAGCATTTTTCCTTTTTTTCCAAGGTGGACGAAAACTTAATATGTCAGTAATTCCAAACTTGTATCTGCTCCACCAGACACAAGAGTTGTCAGCCAGGATTTGATTTTACTAGCCCAGAATATGTTCTAGCTTTACTTATTTATTTTTTTTTTCCAGCAGGGCTTGAGAATCACACAGCAGCTCGTGGGAGTTTGGAAAAGTTCTTAGAAAAAACCTGCTGGGTATTTTTTCCCTTATTTCTAATTATAGGCGAGATAAATGGCTGCTGAATGAGGAAGTGTTAAATATATTCAGTGTACATACGGAAGTGCTCTAGGGTGGGAAAGAAAAAGTTATCAAAAATAATTACCTGCTAGCTCTGGCCTCCCGGGAGCAGTGTAAGGGAAATACCATTGTGATTTTTTAGAGAAATTTGAGACAGTGGTGAGAAACCCAGGAGTCTTTCCAGCCACATGCATTGATACAGCCCAAACTTCTTCAACGTTTGCACCTCAGGCTGTTATTCATTTTGGATTTCTCCCCTGCTAATTTTTTTTCCTGACATGTTGAGGAATTTATATTACTAGAATACATACTGTAGGTGGTTCTTGTTCTAGAAATTAGTATTTAAATTTTCACTGTGATTAAAAACTTCAACTATTTCCAGGTTGGCTCAATTTTTTTTTCCAAGTGTGACGATAGCTGCGGAAGAGAGGATGGATTAAATCAGGTAGCAGAGATTACTTTATTGCTAAAAATCAAATTAATCAAGGAGACTCATGATTTGACAGGTGGAAACAGCGCTGCTGGTGGTGAATAGTAATTGCTGTGTGGTGGTAGTCCAGGGAAAGTGTCACTTATGGCATCAGGAGTAATAAAAGGAATCATATGTTGGACATTTTGCTGCCATTTCATTCTGCAGCACCAAAGTCAATGAAAAGCATTGATGTAGTTAGCTCTTGGCTCGGGATAACATCCATCTGGAGCACTCTGGCTAACTCTGTTTTGTACCTGGGTTATGCTCCAAATTCAATTGAGCCAGAAAGACTTCTCAGCACATTTGGAATAACTGCTTCTGCCACCTTCCTCCATGAATTTGCCCTGTGTGCATCTCTGCACAGCTTTTCTTTCTGTGTATTTTGGGCTGTCAAGATATTTTCTTTCCTCACGATTGTCACACCATAGTAATGAAAATATTTCTGATCTTTTTTTTTTTTTTGTGTTGTATCTATTTCTTGTGAGAGTTGTGCTGCTCTTTGTCTCACTGAATTCTTCCCAATGTTGAATCACCTTTCTCGGTCCTCTTCTCACCATATATTTAGTATAAATTGGCAGAAATTAAAAGCTTGAGTGCTTATTGTGCAAACAGGCATTGCAGCACCTCAGTGCCTGTCCCTTGATGCTCAGGGTACCAGAATTTCCCAAATTCCCTCCAAATGCTGCCTAGGGTAGCCTCCAGGTTGAGCAGTGTCCAGAGCCAGGCAGGGACAAACAGTGTGTTGGGGGAAAGTCTCAGGTTCCTTCTTTCCTGGACCATTTTTCTTTGGATGAGCCCTGTTGAGGAGGCTGGAAGCAGATTTTCCAGAGCCACTAGAAGCAAACAATAAGTGTGAGAGCCATAATAACTCCTCAGGATGCAGAGACTGAACAAATGCAGGTTGCCTCTGGCTGCTGTGCCAATGCCCACCCCAACCCAGAACTCAGACACCCCCTGGATTCCCCAGTCTCTCCTGAAGAGAAAGCAGAGGTGCATTTGATGGCAAACTCATGCAAACACTATTTATCACTTCTGAACTGTTCTCTAGAATTAACTCCTTCCCTACATCCACAAAGGACAGAGTCAACAACATATTTTTACTCACCTCTTCACCACTGAGGTGCTAAGTGTGGGAGGAGTGCTCAGGCTCTTTATAACGTGCAGTTATTCCTCCTGGTGATATTTCCAATCCAGTCAAAGGGACACCCAAGTTCAATCTTACTCCAAATCTAATAAAATCCATCCCCAAGGCCTGCAGGTACCAATTTTCACCCCTCTCCAGCAGACAGCAGAGGTGATTTGCATCCACCCTAATGAGCTGGTCAAGGACCAGAAATAAACCCAAACCCATCCCATTTTAAACTTCACTTTCTGATAAAGGACACAGGAGTTGCCTTCACGATTCTGTGAACAACTCTTGTTTCTTGCTGGTGTGTGGAATTACTCCTTTCCTCCAACAGTAATTCCATTAGGGCAAAATATCACAGAATCCTACAGTGGTTTGGTTTGGAAGGGACCTTAAAGATCAAGAGTCTTTGGAGTGGAAACCATGAGTCAGGATCTGCCTTGACTTTCCCTTTGTACTCTGAAGAATTTCTGTCCTTCTTTTCCTGTTTGTTTGTTTGTTTGTTTGTTTTTGTTTTGTTTTGTTTTTGTTTTGTTGTTGTTGTTTTTTGTTTTTTTTGTTTTTGTTTTTGTTTGTTGGTTTGTTTTTTTGTTTTTGGTTTGGTTTGTTTTTTTGGTTTGTTTTTTTTTTGTTTGTTTGTTTGTTTGGTGGTTTTGGTTTTTTTTGCTGGCCCAACTTTCTTTCAGGGATGTTCGGTAAGCAAAAAAAAAAAAAATACTTTCCCCCATGTAACATATTTTTTCCATGCAGATGTGGCCTCAAAGATCCCAATTCTGCTCCAAGTCATACACTGTAAACTGGCAGCACTCTGGTGAACTGATGTGTTGATTCCAACTTCCTGCTGCAGCTTCCAAAGGCAGAATTCAGGGAAAGGATTCACTTTTTAAAATATTAAATATTTCCTTTAATATTTCTTCTCAAATGGGTAGCCATGTGACTTGATAATCCAGTTTAGTGGGTCAGTCAAATGTTGGACTTGATGATCTCAGAGGTCTTTCCCAACCTTAATTATTCTGTGATTCAATGATTTTAACCTCTCTTGGTTTCACAGGTATTAATTTTGTTCTCTTTTGCACTTATATTCACACAGGAGGCCATACATTGGCAATACTGTTGTCTTAGGGAAATTTATTCTGTTTGAGAGGCCTCACCTTGTCAGCCAGAATATTTCATATGTTAATATAAGGAAAGGTAGAGCAGCTTTCCAAAAAAATGAAACTGTGACAAAGATTTCAGCTACCCAGCTCCAACCAGGCTTCCTGTAGTTTTCCTCCCTGGCAGTAATCAGCCTCCTGAGGAGGTCTGGGAAACTTTGGCAACACATTGAGAGCCCAAGTAAATCCAAATCTTGACAAACCACGAGGGATCTCGTTGCAAGGCTTGTTACAACTGGACTGAACGTGTCCAAGCAACTGAAAAATCAAATCGAGTCCTTGTGGGGAAAAAAAAAATCATCAGTGAAAATCCTAAAGAGGAGCTGCACAGAGCAGCACCAGGTTCTGCTGTCAGAATACCTTCTGGGCTTCATAAAAAAATTGTCTATTGCTTGTTTCCCAGAAAACTGGCACCTCACAAAAAGGGGCAAATTATATGATGGAAAAAAAAGCAGTTAATGACTGGAATTGTGACACAAAATCAGGTACAGGAGGCCAAGGAAAAGTCTCCCTAAATGAAGTTTATCTCACGGGAGGATATAGAACTGTAGGTATTCTCACTTTAGTCCCTGATGCTGCTGTTCTGTTTCAAAGTTCTGATTCAGTTTTACCAGTTTCCCAAAGCGAGGGCCAAAAACCCCAGCTCCCATTTTGCTCCTCAGCAGCTCCTTCTGTGGCTTCTCCTCCAGATCCTTCACCATCCCCATCCACATTCCAACAGCTCTAGATCTTTCTGACCTTGTGGTGCCCCAAACTGCCCCCAGGATGGGAGGTGAGGCCACCCCAGCTCAGACAGAGGGGACAATCCCCTCCCTCCCCTGGCCTGACGCCCCCCAGGACTGTTGTGAAGATCTGCAAAAAGAGCCATCAATTTATTTATACACTCTACACTTCCTCCTACTTCTTTTAAAAACACCAGTGCAGTGATGCTTTGTTGGTATGAACAGCCAAACCTTGGCCATATGATGTTTGTACAAAGGCAGTATTTCAGAGGAGCCCAGATTTCCAAGGGATGAGCCCTCCCCAGATGAAGCCAGGTTTTCCAAAGGAATCAGATTCTCATTTAGGCACCTAGGGAGGGCTGAAGCCTTCTCGCAGTAACCCTCAGCAGCAACCCCTGCATTTAATTAGGCAAATCTCCAAAGAGCTCTACAACCTCAACATGAGCTGATCTGATCATGCAGGAGATCACAGCCCCCCCTGGAATCAGTGAGGATTTGGCCACTGACTGCAAAGGAACCAGTTCCATGAAAGGATTGCATCCCTTTAACTGATTGGAGATGCTGAGCTTGTGGAATATTTCTGGCTTTGGTGCTTTTATCTGAAGATCCCCCCGAAGATTTATGAATTATTTCCATTATGATTCTTCACACTAGGAAATAAAAATCTGTAATAATCCTGTAAGTGTTAGAGCTATGAAATCAACCCAGCTCTGCAGAACTGTGGCACAGCTGCATAACATGGATTATGAATCTGTCTCAGAGCACAGGTTCTTAATCCTGTAGGAACCACTTCGAGGTGATTCTTCCCCTCTCCTCTGCTCTTGTGAGACTCTACCTGGAATACTGTGTCCAGGTCTGGGGCCCCAAACACAAGATGTTGACCTGCTGGAACAAGTCCAGAGGAGTCCACGGAGATGCTCCAGGGGCTGGAGCCCCTCTGCTCTGGAGCCAGGCTGGGAGAGCTGGGGGGGTTCCCCTGGAGAAGAGAAGGCTCCAGGGAGAGCTGAGAGCCCCTGACAGGGCCTGAAGGGGCTCCAGGAGAGCTGGAGAGGGACTGGGGACAAGGCATGGAGGGACAGGACACAGGGAATGGCTTCCCACTGCCAGAGGGCAGGGTTAGATGGGATACTGGGAGGGAATTTTTCTCTGTGAGGGTGGGAAGGCCCTGGCACAGGTTGCCCAGAGAAGCTGTGGCTGCCCCTGGATCCCTGGATGGGGCTTGGAGCAACCTGGGCTAGTGGAAGGTGTGACTGGGTGGGCTTTAAGGTCCCTTCCCACCCAAACCATTCTGGGATTCTATAATTCCATGATATATCTGATTTTCTTTCCTTGCAATAAGCCTTAGAGGAGCCTCCCTGAGCCCTGAACCTGATTACCAGTCAGCCTCCCCACCCTCTGCCAACGTATTCAGTGCAGAAATAATCATTTCATGTGCCAGACAAGGAAGATGGTTCTTCAAAGCTGTTCTGTGGGCAGGAGCAGGGCTGGATCTGAGCCAGCAGCCTCAGCTCCTTATAACTGAGACTTATTTTAGCCACTCCAGCACAAACTCTGCTTCAGCCCTGCTTCTAGAACTCTATTTAAATCTTCCACTTGGGTATTTTACATAAGGACTGAACTTCAGGCAAACTCAGCCCCAATGCCCAATTACAGAAGGAATCAATCACGTGTCACCTCTGGAAAGGCACAGGAGGCCAGGACAGCACATTCCACAGCCCACTGAGCTGCTTCCAGCAGGACACAGCTCCAGCTTCACCAGGAATTCATGGGGAATTCCCTTCCTCTTGCCAAACCTAATCTGTGAATGCCAAGCACTCCCGCAGTTGTCGAAGTGCACCAGAACTTTATTTCATTATTTCATTAAGCAGCGTGTCATTAATTACCAGGGGCACGTTTCTCCCATGCACATTTCACCCGAGGAAGGCAATAAATTGGGAATCTAAACATTAAAGGATGCAAATGATGGCCTGTGTTATGGTTTGTCAGCGTTACAAGGTACACGGGGCCATTACACTGCCTGTTAACAATTCACAGTCATTTGCATCTCACTACAAACCCTCTGTTACAACCCAGGGCAACAGAATTCCCTGGGGAATAAGTGCAGGAGGAGAACATTTCTCCCCAAGCTGATGGCAAATCAGAGATGTCTCACACTGCATCACCACTGAATGTAAAGTGAGTTTAAAACACAGTCAGTGCAGATAAGGCACCGTTTTTGAGCTCTGTAAACCACAAATGTTGTGTAGCACTGTGAAATCAGTATTTACATTAAAAATCTCCCATGAATATGTAAGGAAAAGGTGTCAGGAATCACTCAGCATTAAGAAATTACTTTCACCTGCGAGAAACCTTATCAGATGGGTGTGACAATCTTGTCAGATGGAAATCATTATTCAAATACAGATGTACAACTTCTGGTTGCTGTCTCTGTTTCTGCCCAGCCTATTAGAATTTGCCAAGTGCAGCAGTAAGAGGCAGCTTTTATGTGTCCTTAATCCTATTTTTAGTTAAATGGTAGCACAAACTACAGGATTACTTTGCAGTCAGTGTGCTCCTGGTCTCACATTTTCCACAAAACCTTTCAGTTTATTCCCAGACAACAACAAGATTGAGAAACCCAGGTTATTCCCAGCAATTGTGGGACACGCAGTTATTGAGAACTATTGAGGTCACCACCACAAACTATATATCAAAGGGAAGAGCAAGGTCTTCCAATTTACCTCAGGGCACAAACATTTTGAGGCAAAATAGGTTTTTTTCTTTTCTTTTCTTTCTCTTTTTTTTTTTTTCCTGGGTTATTTGGAAGTTCCTGAGGTTCATCATTTTGAAAAGCAGGGTGAGTTATGAAGATGTTACTGGTTTATGTGTCACTACATCAACATATTGACAGACTTTTCAACCATGTGGATTTGCCTTGGTTTTCCAGAAGGAAATTAAGAAGCAGGCAGAGCTGAAATCAGATGGCTGGGTCCTGATATGCCTCGTGTTATGCAGTGGGACAGAGCCATGAAAGGTTTTCTGAAGTTCTATAAACAAGTTTTGTCTTCTAGAGAACAAATTATTTGTCTTTGATGGGATGATCATCCTCTTTGTCATGAGAGGCAGGGGAGGGACAGGACTGAGCTCTGCTCTGTGGGGACCAGGGACAGGACCCTGGGAATGGCCTGAAGCTGTGCCAGGGCAGGGTCAGGTTGGATCTCAGGGAAAGGTTCTTCCCCCAGAGGCTGGTTGGGCACTGCCCAGGCTCCCCAGGGCAGTGGGCACAGCCCCAAGGCTGCCAGAGCTCCAGGAGGGTTTGGCTGATCCTCTGGGGCACAGGGGGTGACTCTTGGGGATGGGTCTGTGCAGGGCTGAGGGTTGGACTGGATGATCCTGGTGGGTCCCTTCCAGCTCAAGGCATTCTGTGATTCATTATTCCACCAATTAATGGAATAATTTCAGATCTGAGCAGTAGAACTGTACATTAGCATTTTGTAGCAACTACCTATAAATTGACTTTTAAGCTCCACTGAACTTGCTGAAAGCAGTGGCAACCACTTAAGGAATTTGTTAAGTACGTTATGAATTTTCCTACTCTGGATGTGCACCTGTGCTCGGCTCCAAAACAGGAGAGGGGGGAGATCTCTCAGTGAGAAGTGCATGATCTGAGAACTGCAAGCAGTCTCCTGGTTTTAAGCTCCCTCCAGCCTGAAAAGTGATTGACTGCTTTACTTTATCATGGCTTATTAATATAATTTATTAATCCAGTAATTCAGTTCAAGCTGGCACTGGATGTTGCCAAGAGGAAGAAAAGAAAAAGAACATCATGATAAAATACGACCATCAAGCCACGGCTGCAAATGGGAGTGACAGGAGGGAAGTTGTCACTGCTGAGCTGTTCCCTGTCTCACACTGACAGGGTTGCTGTGGCTTTAGGCCACCGAGGAGGAAAGAAGCAAAGGCTTTAAAAATATTAAACTCTGCTGCAGGACTGGGCTGCCTTGTCTGGGATAAAAATGCAAGAGTGAAATGACCAGGGCAGAGACAGAAATGTCTGCATTTCATGGAATCGTAGAATCCCAGAATGGTTTGGGTGGAAAGGAAGTGAAGAGCCTCTAGTCCAACAGCTTCCATCAGACCAGGTTGCTCAATCCCTTTGCATTCCTTCCTTTCTCCTCAGCCAGATGGTCTTTTTGCAAATAGGAAGCAAAACTTGGAGTCATATGAAATGTGATATTTCTCTATTGATTTTTGTGTGGACCAGATATCAAAGAGGTACCTTTTTCCTTCTATGCAAAAAAAAAAAAAAAAAAAAAGCCCAGAGGCTTCAGTTGCCAAATCTGGAAACCTCAGAGAGCTGCAAAAATACAGCACAATTTCCCAGAAATTCTGCAGAGCCTGGATACATCACCAAACATGATCCAGAGTAGCTGAAATGGCCCCTCAGGTCGTTTTTGCTGTTGGGTTGGAACAGATAATCATAAAACAAACCCAGAGTCCAGGTACTGCAACCACAGCCTTGCTGATGGTTTTGGACTCCAGGAAGAGCAGATCCCAAAACTTTGGAACTGCCTGATATTGGAATATCCCAGAACAAGGAATAGTGTACCAAAACTAGTCTTTTTGGTGGATACTTCTAGTCCCTGCTGCAGAGCTTGAAATTCCCCAGGACTAACACAAACTCGAGTTTCCCAGCTGTTTAGACACAGGGATCACATTTTATTTCTGAAATACCATTTTGTAGCATTTCCTTCGGGGAGCCCTAGTTGGAACTTTTGAGGTGTGAGAGGATTTTGTATTTAAAAAAAAAAAATAAAATTAATGCAAACCAAAATGATGATCAAAAAACCCCATGAGGTTGCTTCCAAAATGTGATTCCCCTCCATTCAAGTCATTCAGTCCTTTATTTATTGTATTTAACAATGTCCATGGAAACAAAATGAGCTTGTGAACCAACATTCATAAAGATTTACCAGAAATTGTTGCCATTAATGGGGTAGAATTACTCTATCCCATGGCAGTCTATGACTGGTTCATGCTAATTTACCATCTATATGATTATTTAGGCTTAAAAGAAGAAAACTATGGATTGAATTTTTAAAAAATAAAACCTATATTTCTTTCCTCTACCATAACAAAGTTGTGCTAGTTAATCAATGGGATTAACAGTGATAGAGAGACTTATTGAATTCTGATATGACCATAACAATGATAAATCCCTTATTGACAATAAATGGAAATTCTTCTGAAAAAAAAAATTAAAACAAACATTGAGCACACCCAGAAATAGATCAGTAAATCAGGCACTCTGCTGACAGCCCTTTCCACCAATAGCATTGCCAATCTCCCTCTTCTCAAGTGTATTTTTCTGCTGTCAAAACAAATCATCTGGAGAAAATAACCCCGTTGGTTTGGGCAGAAATGCAAGCCTGTAATAGCATAAATGACATATCTCTGGATTGCCTCTTGCCTCAGAAAATAGATCTGCAATAAAGCCAGTCTAATCCTGGAGAATTTATTTGTAGGAAATCCATCAGGTGTAATACCAGAAACCCTCCATCCACGTCACACATAAAGCAAGGCCTGGCTCAAGCACATGGAATCAAAGGCAAGTCTTCTTTTAATAACAAATTCCTCTGGCTGAGGAGCCAGAAGGCAAAACCTCCAGCAGATTTCGACTTTGGAGTGGTGAAAAAAATTTTCAGTCCACAAATGGGAGAATTTCTGTTTTCCATTGGCTCTGTCTATTTATGGGAAGTCCCAAAAGTTTCTGTTAATTTTTATGTAGATGACTAGCTCTAATATCTCACTGATTCAATTAAACAAGTATGTTCATGGAGGGAGAAGCTCTGTGAACATTTAGTCCTTTCAAAAACTACTTAGTCCTTTCAAGCACTTTTAGTCCTGAATGAGAAGGTGGTGTTTTGTTGGGATAAAAATCACAGGAGATGGAATGTTTTATCAAATCATCTATTTACTTTATTTGATAAAATAATGCCCACCAAAGGGTAACATAACTTTCAAAGGAATGCAAGACAGCACATATATATGTATATATATATATATATATATATATATATATATACAGAGAAAGAGAGAGAGATATACATATGTAAAACTCTATTACATTATGAAGAAGAAAATAATTTAAGTCTCAGTGTTCACATGAATAAGTTTGGGGGGGTTTTGGTTGGTTTTCTTCTGTTTTGTTGAGCTGTTTGGTCTCTAGGCAGTGTTATACCACTGATATTTGCACCCATTCAGCAGCACCAGTTTAAAAACCAGTCCTGTTCTTTTTGGGCAAGTCTTTTATTCAGTAGCAGAGTGGAGATTGCTTTAGCTTGGCTCTTCGTGTGCTGAAATTATTCAAGTAGCCCTTGAGATTCCTTAAGAGCAGTGCATTTGATTAAATCAGCCAACAACAATTAATTACTTCTGAGATCCTAAAATGCCTGAGATACCAGAACAAAGGAAGTTCTTGTGGTCAGTTCTTGTTGCTTTATGCTGAAAAGACCTTTTATTTTTCTTTCATGCATCATCATGAATTTCATTAAACAAAATATACTGAATACACTGACCTCTGTTTCAGCGAAGAAATTTTTCCTAATGCCCAACTTGAACCTCCCTGAAACAACTTGAGGCCTAATAAAACACAGTTTTTGAAATCAGGCTTTTTTTTTTTTTTTTCTGAGATCATGCTAAATGAAATACAGTTTTTGAATTTTAAACTAAAAATGGGTTTTAAATTGAATTTGAACCTGCAAAGTAGACATAATGGAGAAACCTGAAAACCAAGACAAGAACATCCTACTATTTGTAGAAACTTGGGCATGAGAGTTCTTATCTCTGCTAAACAGGCTCAGCAGTGTCTTATTTCCTACAGTCCAACCTAAATTGTGGAGAGTTGTTCTCACTAAAGGCTGTTCACTTCAAGTCGTGCCAAAAGCTTCTCTAAGCCCCAAGTTCCACGAGGTTCTACTGATGCTGTAGCTCCAAAGGATGAGCAAAACTTCTGAGTGCAAAGCTTGTCCTATTTTACATATCTGGTCTTATCCCAGGAGCACAAAGCCACTGGAAGCTCAAGAACATTTACTGATTAACAGGGAAATCAAAGAGATCACAGGCAAAGTGCTTTGAAAATGACCATTTATTGCTAAATACGTTCTGAACTTCAGCTGAGATGGAAGTTGGAAGCAAATCCTCGTTACCAGATATCTTGACAGGGTTGGGAACGTTCCATATGGAATTCTAGAAACACATAGTGATGAATACATAATTTTCCTCCCCCCCTGCACTGGCATCTAAGTTCTGTTTCATGCTGGAGGCTTTATCCTTATGTTGTTTCCATAACAACATGAAATGAAGCCCAACTGAACCGGTTGTGTGAGGGTGTGGAAGGAGAGTGTTGCTCCTTTAAGGGTATCTGGTCAAGGGCCTTTTTCAAGGGAAATGAGAAAATCAGGAAGCCACAAACAGGAACACACGAGGATACAAACCTGACTGACAAAAAAAAAAGGGAGTTGTTGATGAGAAACACTTGGTGAGGGTGTCTGAGAGTGTTTGTTCCAGTGAGGTTGTCTCGTCAGGGACCTGAGAAACTGAGAGGTTGAGGGAAGAAGTAGAAACCAGAAACAAAATATAGAGAGGCACAGCCCTGAGAAAACAGTGAGAAGAAACGAAGGTACACACACACTGGAGGGAAATCATGGGCACTGCTTCCAGGAAGAGCAGCCTGGATCCTGGGGAGAAATCCTTCCCTGGGAGGGGGGGGAGGCCCTGGCATAGGTTGCCCAGAGAAGCTGTGGCTGCCCCTGGATCCCTGGAAATGTCCAAGGCCAGCTTGGAGCAACCTGGGCTAGTGGAAGGTGTCCCTGCCCATGTGTATCTATAGGTGTGAAGGAAAAAAAACAAACAACCACCAAATAGCCTCTTCATTTTAAATCTGTATTGATGTCTGGGCAGTACATACAGCACAAATCCTGTGTTTGGGATTCTGAACACTGAGGACATTTAGATGGAAGGGCAGCAGAAAAAGAAATGCACTTTTATTCTACTTTTCTCAAGCCTGGGCACTGATTAACTACGACCTCGTGAAATGTTGTCTTTCAAAAGCATTCAAAAGGTATTAAATGTAGGGGGAAGTCTACAAAAGGAACAGGAATATTAATCCTGTTAACAGGATGTTAATCCCTCCGTGTGCTGAGGAAACACAATTACTACATTACAATAGAAATAATCACTGAAGATTCCAACATAACTAAGGCAGCATTCGATGATTATTTTTTTTCCTGCAAAAAGCTGGAAGGCCCCAGTTGAATCCCAAGTGTTATCCATCTTAAGGCAAGAACATTACATGCAGGTACCCACTGAGGCAATAAGATTTTGAAATGTCCTTCAGACATCCTTAATGGGAAGAGCTGATTTCTCTGTGAGACAGTTAAACCTCAGAACATTCAGCTCAGCACTTAAAGAACAGGAAGACACAATTACTCACTCCATCCAAAACATCTGAGTTCCTTAGCATCTTATATAATGCAATCATGGAGAGAATACAGTTCTCATGGCATTTACTGCTGTGTTTGAAAATCTCCCCTCTCTTCATTTATTTCCCTGATCATTTATTTAGTTTTTCAATAGTATGAAAGATTAAGTCAATATACCACAGTGTTCCCTAGAACTTTACAATCTCACAGCCCACAACCCCATCCTGTGTGCACTTGAAAACTAGAATGTTGATATAAAAAACTTACTCTAAAAGCAGAAAAAGCTCTTTTCTCCTTCATTCACTTTTTCCTCTCCAATGTAGTGCAGATAATACAGCAAATAATTGTGTACTCAGTTCATGTATCAGACCCTGCATCCTGAATGATTTAGTGCAAGTTTAGACTCAGGTAAAATCCTGTTCAGAAGAAAGAATTTCTGATGTTTGAAGTCCTCTGCTCCTGATTTTTCAGAGGGCCAATATTTGGATAACTTCCTATTGATGCCCTGTTGGAAACAAAAGGACGTGGTGAACACAAAGGATGAAAATCAGCCTCAATCCGTAACCAAAGTGAAAAAGGTCTTAAAAAGAAAAGGTCTTGACATTATTTCATTGTGCATAAAATATCCTGTTTATTGATCATAATCTATTTAATCCAGGACTCTTTGTTTTCAGAGGCTTGGGACAGAACTTTGGAACAGGGATTCCATCCTAATTCCTTACTTCTAATCATTGTGACAGAACTGGACAACTCACAGCAGTGCCTTCCACTCAATAGCTGTAAAATCATATTAAATTAGTGTATTAGAATGTTTAATAAACAGGCACTTTTGCTGCCCAAGTGAGGAGAAGACAACAGTACCTTTCCTTTCAAAGAAAATCAAAGGAAATAAAAGTAATGACCGGGACACAAATTCTCTCCCCTCAGACACATCAACAGAATAAGAAACAAAGAAAAATCAGGTTGACACAACAAGATATGGACAAGACAATGTGGGCAAGAATGAATTTCAGATAGAAATTAGGGGCAGGACTGCAGGAACCCAGAAAGAACATCTGAAGGGTCTGCACTCTGAAGTCTATGTGTAATAATTGATAGAACAAGACCATTAACATCAAATCTCTCTTTCCAAGCAAAGGTGCAGCTAATTCTGCTTTATATTTTGTTGAGTATTTAGGAAACAGTAACAACTGGGAGGGTTTGAGGCTGGTGAGTGTTACAGCTCTAAGTAGTTTATGTTCTTATTAATCCACCTGACTGTTGAACACAATAAATCTGGGTCTTTTTTTTTTTTGCAGGAGATAAAGCAGTTCTCTCTCTTCTGCCCATTCTGTAAATTCACCAGTGAACACTGAAGAGCTGCAAATTGTTATTCCTTATCTGAAATGAAGCCAATTTCACCCCCGGTTACTTCCCTGTTGCTGCAGCAACAGAGGAAATAATGAGTGCTCAATACACTGTCCTTGTCTGGAGCTTGATTCTAGAGGCCAATACAGAACTTATCTGTCTTTCCTCTCCTGTAGCTGGCAATTAAACAATATATTTGATTTAAGATACTGTGTTTCTTTGGGAGATCAGTCTTAAGAGGTTGAACTTTGACTTAACATGCTGATCTTTTCCATAGGTGTATTTCCAAAACCTTCATTTTAGTTACAGTTTGTGTAAATAAATTGTCTATCTTTGCACCCCTGGTTTATCTTCCTGTGAGTAATGTTTCCTGTACTCATCACAGTAATGTCTTTGAAAAAATTACCTTTTGAATTGAGAATTACAAGAAAAATCAAGGAACGTATTTGACAGCCCAGCTGGGCCAACACTACAAAATACACTCAGGAACACTTATTTGAAGGAAAATAATTTTAATGATAGTATATCTGACAGTCTTCCATGAGTTTTCAAAACCACCTGAGAATGAAAATATTTGTTTGGGAGAAGATTTATGGAAAATTCATGAAAATATTCATGCTGATATTTACTGAGAGGAATGAACAACCTGCTCTAGTGGAACGAGATGATCTTTGAGGTCCCTTCCAACCCAACCCAATCTGTGATTGTATGAATTCATCTCAGGGAGATCATTTAAATGCATTTTTTGCAGTGTCACTCACCAACAAGCCTGAGTATCATAAGCAGAAACAGGGCAGCACCAAGGGAATCCAGGATGCAGTTTTTGTTATCCCTGAAAGGATCAATTCGAAAGCCTGGTCTGAAAATCTCTGCCCAGAAGGAGAGATGAAAGTGCTGAGGCAGAGTCTGTGAACTGAAAAGTGCTCCTCAGGTTTGCTGAATCCCCTCGTCCTGTGGTCACCCAGCCTTCTTCTTGCAGGGCAAAGCAACCCCTTTTTGCTGGGGAATTGAACTTTTACCTGGAAAAGGGTTCCTGGTGAGAAACACAGTGTGATCCAGCACAGCCCGTGGAGTTCTCCCCATCCCAGTCACCACTGCCAGCTCCAGGCATTTCTATTAAACCAACAGAATTCTTGTTTATGATCAGAATTTCTTCTCTCAGAGCACACAGGTAAAGCTCATTAACTGTCTTTCCCAGGAACATTTCACCATCAGCTGGAAAAAGCAAGAACTCGACTGCAGAAAGGCTGAGGGATCTTTTCCACCGCACAAATATTCTCTGTGAAAACAAACTGCTCTAATTCTTGTCGAGTGAATGAAGCCCCTTGAGGCCACCGGGGTTTGTACAACCCACAGCTTGTGCCAGCTAAAGAAGGGCTGTGAAAATTCAGAGTGTGCCCCTTCCAGAGGGCAGAGCAGAGCTGTGCTGTGGTGATGAAAAGCCTCCAGCACCTCGGCTGTTCTGCTTTGGGCAGTTGAGAGGCTGATGAAAGGATTCCCAGCTTTATGATTCTGACTGTATTGATACAGTGGCTGCAAAGACAGGACTAAGATGCCTTGTTTGGCAAAGGTTCCACTGACTGAGCTGTGGAAACCCTCTGGTGTTTGCTGTAGGGCAGGGCCTCTGACACCGAGCTCTGCCATTCCCACCCCCCTCAGCTGTGCCACAGTATTGGAAAACATTCCCTACATTGCTTATCAACCACCTGGAATAGGTTTTAACCAGCAGACAGTGCAGTTCCCAGCTTTTTAGCAAGGTAACATTTTCTGTGGTAGCTTCATAAAGCAGATCCAAGTGGATGTGCCCAAATGCCTGAGAGACTTTCAGGAATAACAGAGAGTCGAAAAAGAATTGCTCTTCTTTTGTGTTTTTTAATGAACTCCAAGCATCTGAATTGAGTGATAAAAGTATTATGGAATTAGAATTACAAGATTTTCACTCATTTGCATCTGTATTGTTTTCAGCTGCATGTTTGCAAGTCACATTTGGGGAGCGCTGCCAACGCTGCAATAGCCTGAGGAATATTTTTGGCTCGAACTCAGTGTGTAAAAATCCGTGGAGCGTTTTTGGTTTTGTGTTCTAAATTGCCTCTTGCAAAATCCACTAATCCAGCAACTGAAGAAATGAAGGAATGTTTGAAAAGCCATCAGCAAGTCTTACATGGCTGTGTTACGACACATCATCCCATAACCTCTTCCATTGAAAATAAAGCGTTGGAATATAAAAGCAGAAATGTTTTATGCCCATTGTTCACTGTTAATTCTCATCATGTATCACAATTACATGAACACCTGTGCTAAAAACCTTTGTGCTGGTAATGCCTGAGAGCTTGCAGGGTGTTCAATTCCACTCAAAATATCTAATTCCCTGCTATTCAAAATACTCTCAGGGTTTTTTTTCGCCCTGTTCTTTTCAAGACTGATAACATTTTTTTCTGCTTATATCTTAGGGCAAACACACAGATTTTCTGATGAAAGTTACACATATCAGACATTTGAATAGCTTAATTGGCACATCTATAAATAATTCAGCTGCTAAACTGGTTGAAGGGAAAAAAACCCCTCAATTATCTTAATCCACTTCTACTTTTCACCACTATTACTCTCAGGAACAGCTTTATTGGATGTAGCTGCTTGAACTTTAAGATACTTTTGTCAGAGCTGGGTGATGCTCTCAAGGTGCCACCTCAGCAAACCTTGCCCAGCCTGGCGGGGGGTTCCCACAGCACAACCAAGTTACCTTGGGCTGCTCAGTGCTGCCTTCACAGCAACAAGCTGTGAGTTATCCCTGAAGGGTAAAACTCCTCTTGCACATTTTCAGGAGAGCAGAGCTCAGCTTTATTGTTCTCCTCTCTGTCTGTCCACAGCATTCTGCTTCCTTGTCCTCTACGGGCAAAAAAAAGCCACAGCACCTGCTTTTGTCTGCTAGATTTTGACATGAATTTGTACTCCTGGTCTGCAAGAAAGATCCCACAGAGTGGTAAAAGACTCTGCCAAGGCTTGCAAATACACAGCCAGGAGCAAACAGCTCAGGAGCTCACCCAGGTGATGGCTTTAAACATCCTCTTTCTTCTACCAACCATCCCACGAGATGGGCTGTGGTGTTTCAAACACAGAATTCACTCTTGAATTGCTCAGACACCTTGTCAGAAGTATGAAGCTCTGTGGGTAAATTTTTGTGCCCACCGTGGCAATTCACAGGTGAAGCAACATCCTTTCCATCTTCAGCAATTGCTGCTTGAGAAACCTGGAATAGTAGAAGGGGGGTTGGAACAAGACGAGCTTTTAAGGTCCCTTCTGACCCAAACCAGTCTGAAATTCTGTGATTCTGATTCTATTATGGCTATAAATCCTATGATTCTGATTCTATTACGATTATAAATTCTATGCTTCTGATTCTATTATGACTATATTTCCTATGGCTTGTGCATGATTTAATTAATAGACCACAAGTTCTTATTTTCAACCTCTTTTCAAGCTGGAATGAAAGCAGGTAGTGCTGTCCACCCTTCATTTCAGTTTGTCCTTAGAAGAGGGTTTACTACCTATAACTGTTTTAAATACCTGTAATTGTTTAAAATACCTGTAATTGTTTTAAATTAGTCTTAGGATCTTTAGCAGTTGCTGAAATCCTTCAACAAGTGTTTCCTGTGCAGCACCCTATTGATTATAGGGGATTAAACGCTGAAAAGCACAGTAGTGAAAAGAAATAATTCAATTAATTTGCATTCAGGTGATGCCAGCACTTATAGCAAAATTTCTGTCAGGAGTTGGACTTTGATGGTTCTTGTGGGTCCCTTTCAGGATATTTTATGATTCTGTGATTCTATGTCTTTCAGGAAAAGAGACCTGAAAAGGAGGGAGTTCACACCCTCTTTACAGTGTAAATGAAGACACTGGATGAAAAATATCTTTTGTTTTTTGGTGTTTTTTTTCCCTTGTAGGGCTCATTTCACTTGATCAAGGACTTCAGGGAAGATTTTCAAAAGACCTAGATGACCAAAAGCAAGTTATTTTGGCCGATTACTGAAATATTGATGCTTCTGAATATGTAACTTCCTTTTTTTTTTTTCATTTTCACTGACACTTTAATCAAGAAAAAATACCCTACAAACATAACGATATTTAGTCTTACCCTGAGTCCCAGAGAAAGCAGTTAGGTGGTGTTAAAACATCTCATCACAGGGCATTTCATACTGTTACCATGAGCAGCAGCACTACAGGGAAATCAGCAAAAATAACTTCTAGGACTGATGAAAAAAAAAAGGAAGATAAAAGTGTGTTCACTAATGAGATGAATGAATTAATTCAGGGTGTATAATCAATGAGGGGACACTTGCTCACTCCTCTCCCTGTCCCTTGGTGTTCTGTGATCTGGCTAACTCAGCACTTGGGGCAGTTTTGATTGATTTTTTGACACTCCTTGGATTTAATGGCCTGATTCTCATCATATCCTGGATATGTTGAATTTACAGTCTTTTGTTTCTGTCAGATTGGTGTGGAGTTGTGTTCCTGCAGAGATACATTTTTTTAAAGTTCTGTAATATCTCTCAACAAATTAAAAGCGGGGCAGGTGAAAAATACTGGCTGAAGAGTTAGAGATCCTTCACAATAACGTGTAAAATGATGAGCCACAAATATAAAACGCAACAGTCCGAGGTGAAACAACCAAATCTGTTCTCACAGAGAGAGAACTGGAGTTGGACAAAAGGGAAAAGAAAATGATCCACTCTCTTCAGGTTGGTACAGCTGCAGGTTTTCCTCAGGCTTTACCTGGTTTTTAAATATGTATGTATTAACTACTAGGATTATGTCTCCCAATAAATGATTAAAACCCACCAGCTTGCATTTGAATTCACTTCTTGACTTCAACCATCAGCTTGGCTGGCAAACATAGCCTAGTTTAAGGATATGAACAATTGTATAAAGGGGTTTGTGATATGTTCACTGGAATTGTCTGGACAAGAAAACCAAACAGTGATAAGAAGCAGAGTCTATAGTATATCGATTTTTTTTTTGCTTCAAATAAGCTTTCTTTTTTTTTTTCCGTAGAAATTAATTTCTGCTCCATGAATATTAGTCACCTTGTTAGGCTTTAGATAATAGGATATTTTAGAAATCCTGACCGCTGCATGAATAAAATCCAAAAATATCTTTTCATGCAAAATGTGTCCCACACCACCTTAAAAATGGCTTTTCAGCTATGATGGAGACATTAGAATGAGCAAGAGAGGAACAGTTACAGCACATGTTTCCTCTCCCATCTTCATTTAGCTGTCCAGTGTTTGCTTTCCTTGGCAGAATTCTGCTTAAAGACCTAAACACAGGCATCCTTACCACCAGGAAACACCACCACAGAAATATATATATATATATCTTTCACTACCTGAGTGTGTCTCAGGAACTGTGGAATTCTGGAGACTGCAGAGAATACAGCTTTTTTGGTTGGTTGGTTGGTCTTTATTTTCCAGGGAAATTATGATGTTGATGGGTGTTATGTCTGTGAATGTATCAAACAATAAGGAACAAGAAGATAAAATTTGAATATGACTCTCCTGACGCTGCTTCTTCAGGGTTAAATAGAACAGGAGGTGTTTGGTGCTTCCTGGAATCCACAGGTTTGCCTGGGTTTTGTGCAGAGTTATTACATGGAAGTGAAGAGGGACAGAGAAAAGGAAAGCAATTTCCCTTCACTGATACACTTCAAGAACTCTGGATGACAAAATGATCTCCTGAAGATCTCTATACTCTAAATTAGATATAGAAACATAATTCCATGTGGACACAGAGATATGTCTGAGGAGAAGTGTTTGAAAGATTCAGATCTAAGTGCCACCAGTTTTTGGAGGTCCTGGATGACCTTCAATCTCATTATTAGGCTCTGCATCATTTATTTAGCTACAGTGGCATTCTACAATGTCCTTCTGTATTTTGTTAGACTTTTCTGAGTGTTTCTCTACTTACTGTAGAATTTTACTGAAGACAATTAATTGGAATCACCTTTTTCAACTGTGACAATAAATTAAGTGGACACTGCTGGATATATTTTCTCTTTCCCTAATTCTGCCAATCAGTGGAACTTTTACAAAGCTGTAATATTCCAGAATTCAGTTTTCAACTTAAGACAACAAAACAGTAGTTTTTTACGTAAGTAAGATGCTCACATAAATATTTTCAACAGAGCTGAAGAGGATTAGGAAGCTTTGGGTTTGTAGTTATGCTGTGTGCTGTGGAAGGGTGATGCAGCACTGACATTCAATTATTCCCCAGCACCCTTGAAGGTCCATGTGATGTTCTCATAAAACATCAGTGCAGATCACAATTTGATCTTTTATGGTGCTGCAGTCCAAGTCCAATTTTTACTATTCTCCATCTCCTGTGGCAACGACATCACACGTGCAGAGACAGAATTACAGGTACCTGTCTCTGGTTTATTCGTATTTTAAAAAAACAGTTAATAATCAAATATACTCAGCAATTTTATAGCACTATCAGCCCTATTGCTTCCCATTAAAAATAACAGGCTGCAGCAGTGTCAGAGGTGACCTGTTCCCTGGGACAGGCAGACCCTGGCCCTGGTGAGTGGAGCCATCTGGAAGTGCTCTGCCAAAGCAAATCCCACATTTTTAAGATTCCTGCCACCAATTTGATGTCTAGTTTCCCAAGGGCAGCAAAAACTGACAGCTAAGCCCAATCCAGGGGTGGGAGGGATCCCTGATGATCTCCAGGATTTCATTTGATTGATGGGATGGAATCTGGACATGCAAGAGTTTTGCTGCCATGGAGTTTTAGCAACTTGGTGCCAAAATGTTCTTTTATTTTTATTTTTTTTTTAGAGCAATTAAGAGAAGGAATATGAGGGAATTTAGTGTTTATTCTTAACCCTGTCCAGCAGGTGGGACAACCTTAGAAATTCAATTTGTGGCCTCAAATTGATACAGAAGAAGGAATTCAGAGCCACAGAATGGTTGAGGTTGGAAGGGAGCTGCAGAGTTCAGCTGGCCCTGCCCCTCTGTTCAAGGAAGGTCATTTAGAGACAGGGGCTGAGGAAATTTTTATGAATGAATTAAAAAAAAAAATCTCAAAAATGCGAGAAAAGGGTTTCCTACCCATTGCATTTTCATTGGTTTTCAGAAAATCAAGTAATATTTGCTCAAATGAGAATATGATAAAAGGGATCAACTGATTGGGGTGAGATCTACTTTCACACTTGATTTCCCATCCAAGCCTGTGATCCCAGGGTACACATTAAGCTCCTGTGGTTTCAAAATGCATTTTTACCTTGAAAATCTAAAGAGGACATCAGACCTGAACACCTGTTGGCTTCAATTGAATCCTGAGGAAAAAACTGGTAAGTGACCTTTGATATTCCTATTGATTCCCAGCATCCCTTTCCCTCTGTCACCTTAATTTTATTTTGTTTAAAAATAAACCAAACAACCAAAAAAATACACCAAAACCCCAGGCGAGGTGGAGAAGGGGAGCGAGGCATTTCCTATTTTACTGCTGCCTAGGAAACTAAGAGCAGACCAGCAATTAAAATCAATATCAGGCCTAGGAGGTGATAAAACATTTGGACGTGTCCTTCTCCAGAGGAACAAGAATGCCAGGAAAAGGAGCTGCATGTGGAGCCTTCACTTCCATTTTCTCTGCCTTCATTTGGCTTTGTCTTCAGAATGTTGAGGTCTGACCTGAGTTCCTGAGAAGCACAGGAAAATCTCAGTTTCTCCTCTTTGAAGGGAGAGTGTTTCCCTCGTTTCTGATCACAGCAGACATCCAGAATTTTCTGGCTGTCTTACATTAGGCCAAAACTTGGAATCTAGAAGGAAGAAAAATAAGTGTATTATTAGAAAGCTTCAACACCTTCCAATTAAAACACCTTGACTCCCCTCTCCCTCAAAATATTTTTAAATAGTTAACAGTTTTAATTAGTTTGCTATGACACACAATATAGCTTTTGGTGCATTTTCTATAGAAAAAGAAATAGGGAATCTCTTCATCTGTTATTTTTCATGGTGGATTTCCAACAAAATAAACACTGATATTGGAAAAATAAAAAAAAAACCCACAAAAATACCCAAAAACCAAAAACCACAAACACACAAACTAAACTAAACTAAAAACAAAGAGAGAGAGTAGATGGTTTAAAAAGGTTCTCCAAGGCATACGTGAGGTAGGAGGAAAATCTGATAAGGAAAGAAGCCTTGTAGCTTTCAAATAACTTAAAAATCTGGTTAAACGTGACAAGTGTGGCTGTTTTAAGAAAATGCCAATGGGAATTGGCTTGGGATAAATATGCTTTTCCAGTAGGTAATTTTTAAGGATCATGATAGATTAGTGCCCTTAATTTTCACAGAATCCCAGGATGTTTGTGTTAGAATTATAATAAAGAAGAGCTTTATTGTTTCTGGCTGAGTAATTTATGATGTGTTCTGCTATCGAGAAGGTTGTATTTACTATTATCAATCCTTAATTTGTGAAGCACAAAGGAGTTGTTAATCCCTCCCTATTTCCTCACTTTTGCCCATGGAATTCTTGTGGAACTTTGCATTGAATTGACTTAGTGAACTTTTCCAAGGCACTAATAATTCATCCAACAGAGGTTATAAATTATTGTCACTCTGAATTTGATTTCCTGATGGTAAATGTTAAATTTCATTTGAAGAGAAGCAGAATTCGTGAGGAAAGGACTAAATTTTCCATCATGGAAACTCCCGTTGTTTTCATCTACTTCATTTATTATTTAAAGTGTTTGACCTCAAAGAAAGGACTGAGAATGCAACAGGTCCATCTTATTATCCAGAAATTATATTTCAGAAATATAATGGCAAAATCTCTTCCTGGGAAGTGAGAAATGAAGGAGGGAAAGATTGGAGAGTAGAGCCTGGAATAGTGATTTCAGCTGAGACTCAGCTGTGAATAACTAATCCCAGGATCAAGCCAGAAATAAAAATTGGGATATTCAGCAGAGTGAGAATAGACCACGCAGTGACAGGAGTAATGATTCTCTGCTGCACATTTCCATTGTAATCAGGGATTTTCACATGGCCGAAAAAACAGCGAGGAAAATTCACAATTAACTGAAGATAGGCCAGAAAGGAGTGCAAAAACCCCAAACTACTGAGGGCAGGAAATATTAATAGCATGGATGGAAAGAGTATAACAGGAAAAAAATGAGCTCAAAAAGGGAAAATTCAGTATAAGACAGATTATAATTAAAAGAATTGCGCTGAGATATAAAAAAGAATGATGGAATTTGCACTCTGTTGATGATTTGCTGGTTCTGTGGTACTCAGAAATGGGTTTTATGATAAGATCAAAAACTTCAGACAAGCAGAAAAAAAGACAGAAAAAAAAGGAAAAAAGTCCAAGCAACAGAGACAAGAACAGGAGTTCACACCCTGAGTACTTTGCAAGGAACTGGAATAAGTTTCTTCATTTATAGATGGAGAATTCAGTGAGGTCATTCCCAGCTAAGAACATCCATTGGCTTTTTTTACTTTATTGATTCCCCAGCTGAGCAGCCTAAAAACATCAGAGTTTTTGCAAAAGAAAAGGAAAATGAAAAACTGAAGTGGATGGATGAATTCTCACCAATCTGCCCCTAGGGAAAATCTGGTGGAGAATCACGAGGGCAATTCTCTGAATAACAGAATTTGTTGTTCCCACCCAGTGGTTTCTTTCTATTCATGGGGGGTGTGTATAGATATGTGCAATCAGCTGCAAGAATTGTCACCAAGGACTTGCAAGGTGGGGTTTTGAAGAGATTCAGGGTTTAGCACTTCAGGAATTTTTTGAAATCTCTTCTTTCAGCTGCTGCCAGTCCCTGACTTTAACTCCAAACTGCAGCTACTTCCTCATCATAAGCTACCAGTTAAATAGGAAAGAAAGAAAAAGAAAACCACTCTGAAGCAACACAAGGAAAAAAACCAAACCAAGCCAAGAGAAAAGAAACAATCCAGATTAAAAATAGCCCTTGGGTTAAGCAGGGTTTTAACCTGAATCAACCTGGTGATGTGGGAGAGTGTGGTCTCTCAAAATGGCAATAACACTTTGGGGCATCAAACAGGGGCCATGAGAGGATCAGACTTAGTTTTGTTTTACTGCTGGAGGTTTCATCAAATCGCTTTTTCAGAAGGAAAGGCTCTTGTTGGCATCCTGCAGAACAGCTGTCAGTAAATGATTCCTCTGTAAATCAACTCATTGTGCTGGCTGACAGAATAGGAAAATAATTTGATCCCCTCGAGTAATGATAATTTTTTATTAAAACGTAATGCAAAGATCACTCAAAATACAAACACTAAAAAGGTATCAACTTTAAATCACTAAAAATTGAGCAATCTACAAACTGACAATTTGCTTCCTGAATCTGAGGCTGATCTAAGGCTTGGAAGGCTCTAAATCATGGAAACCAGTAGGATTCTTAAAAATCCCCAAAGGAACCTTAATGGCAGTGCTGTGAACGTGTCACTGTGGCTGTTACACTTTGGAATGGGCTGAAAGTTCTTTATTCTCCTCAGAACCATCCATCTGTGTTTGGCTTTCTCAGCATGAACAGCTCATATTTTATGGCCATAACGTGAAACAGGCCAGGATTATGTTCCATATTTTAAAATGAAAGGGAGTAAATATATTTATTGACAAGCCTGTTCCTTTTTTTGATGTCTTATCATCCCTTGTATAATGCACCCCAACGACAAATGAGATTTAATTCCGAAGGTGAATTTAATTCCAGTGGTCTATAAAATACTTATCAAAATAATAATTCTTATTATTTTTTAAGTCTTCACTCTATACAACATAAGTAACATGGTAGCTGTCATGATATTCTCAAGTATTCTTTAAAATCCACTCAACAATATGATTATTGGTGCCTTCTGGAGGCAGTGGGTTTCACTGCTTAATTACGTACCATAAAAATGATGTACTATAAAATAGTATTATGTACTGTAGAAATAATAGTATCATGTGCCATAAAACATGTCTAAACTTATCACTGATTAATTTTGCCATGTTTTATTAAATGTCTCATCACATTTCTCAGAGTGCAAAACGGGTGAGGGCATTTTTTGGTGGGCATGGTTAAGTTTGAACAGAAATAAGAAGTAATTTTTTCCTTCCTTATCTTTCATCTTACACTAATTATAAACACTGGTTTTACTTTTTTTAAATTTTATTTTTTTTTAAATTCTATTTTATCACCTCTCCCAATCAGTTGCATTTCTCACTTCCTTTGTCTTGGATTGTTATGACCCGTTGCCACGGAATCCCCACAATATTGACATCCACTTTTTCATGGGGGCTCACAACAAATATAAATACAATGAATCTATCACACAGACTGGTAATAGGATAGAACACGTTTAAAGGGGCATGAAGCTGTTTATAGCACAGCTTTTCCCCTGGAAAAAGGATGAAGCAAAGCCCCTGTGAGGTCTGTTCCATAGTCTGAGCGTGCCAAGAGTGACACTGGAAGGCACATTGCAACAAACACCTGCCCCTCGAGCCAAATGGAATCGGCCTGGAATAAATATTTTTCCACAGGCAGTTCAGACTGGCTTGGAAGTGTGAAATTCATTCCCAGTAAAAGAAAGGGAGTAATAAAAAGGATTTGAATAGGCAGAGTGGCTTAAGGGAAACAGAGCTGGAGAGTAACAAAGCAGAACAGGGATATCCCTGTTCCGTGGTTTTATCCTTTTCTCTCTCTGCTTTTAAGTGTTCAGGGAATGACAGTGACTGGGCACAGGGGCTAAAGAAAGGATGGCTTTTGAAGTGTTCAGCTCAGAGGAACCAGCCAAGGAGCCATCCTTGCTTTAGCCCCTGTGCCCAGTCACTGTCATTCCCTATGGAAGTGTCTCATCACAGAATCCCAGAACATGCTGAGTTGGAAGGGACCCACCAGGATCATCCAGTCCAACCCTCAGCCCTGCACAGGCCCATCCCCAAGAGTCACACCCGGTGCCCCAGAGGATCAGCCAAACCCTTCTGGAGCTCTGGCAGCCTTGGGGCTGTGCTCACTGCCCTGGGGAGCCTGGGCAGTGCCAACCAGCCTCTGGGGGAAGAACCTTTCCCTGAGATCCAACCTGACCCTGCCCTGACACAGCTCCAGCCATTCTCTGCTCACACAGAGCACAACTCAGTGCCTGCCCCTCCTCTGCCCCTCCCAGGCTGTACCTGCATTTCACGTGGCCCATCCAGCACCTTCTGCCTCTGCATCCAACAGCTCCTGTGGAGCTGGATGGGTCCAGGAATAGAGGTGGGTTACACTTCCAGAGACCCTCAGAAGGAAAGGAGAGGCTTCTTTACTGGGCAGTTGTGTAGGGTGGGAGTGAGAGAAGGGAAGACTGACTTCACCCCAGCAGAGAAATCCGTGCTGGAAGAGCTGATCTCTCTGCCAGGAGAGGTTTGAGTCCCCCTGCACTCCAAGTTCCACAGCCAGTGTGACAATGCTGTAACCCAGAGCAGTGTCAACACCTGGGTTGACACCCAGAACACCCATCCCTACAACCCTCGGGCAAAAATCCAGCAAAAAAAAGTACCACGCCCGTGAAAATGAGAAATTTTTGACTCTGGAGAAATGAAATATTAGAAAAATAATCCATCCATTGAGCCAACCCCCCTCCTGCTCTCTGCCACGATTTTCCATAAAAGTGGAATGGTTTATAACTGGGCAAGGTACCCTATGTAAAAAACCTGAGGAATATTTGTTATATATAACAAACATTATATATTTGTTAAGATTTGTCGGCAGTTCTCTCCCCAGGTACAACCATCCCTCTCATCCAGCAGCAAAATGTGCCTGCAGAAGTTCATTTCCCATTTTCTTCAATTCCATGCAATATAATTTCACACTTCTTCCCTTCACTGGGATATATGTGATTTTACACTACCATGAATAAGCTTTTTCACCACCTTTTTCAGGAACTGTGAAGCCTTGAGCTGGCTCTGACAGTAATTCCAAGGAGTCTCTGGCATCCAATCATCCCTAATTGCCATGTCACAAGTCACACATCACACAGAATAAATAATAATCCTAACCAGAAACCTTGAAACCAAGCAGGCCTAAAAAAGTTTAATTAATAATATGAAAAAAAAAAGAGAAATCCACTCTAGTATTCTACGATAACTTTAAAAACTATTTTATTTATAAGGCAACTTTTTGGAATTACTGCTTTGAAAGTCCTGACCTTTCAAAAAGAGCAGGGTTGTTTCTTCAACGTGCTGAGCTCAGAAATGTCCCAAAAAAAGCACCTCCATCCCACTTTTACCTGTTTCCCCTGGGAGCTGGAAACCCACAGGGTGGGAAAGGGGGAAACTGAGACTCCCAATTTGAATTTGAAAGACAAGCAGTTGTTTACATTGGAATACTTTTCCCTTCTATGAGGCCAAATCTGAAACCAATCAACATCACAGGAAAAGCTCCCCCCAACCTCCCGCCTTAAAAGGATTTTTTTAAAAGCCGGATTTTTGTAAGTCAATGGGTATCTTTGATTCATTTGAAAGAAAAACCAGGGTATTAATGTTTTAATCTTTAGTCTCATTATAACTAACATGTGCTTGAAAAGACACACTAATTCCCAAAAGCAGAAAGATGACATCTATTTTATTATTCATTCAGCAATAGCTGCTTTTTAGTAGCTACACCAGTGAAGCATCATTATGGAAAATAGGTAAATAACAGATAAAATGTACCCCTTCCCCCTCCCTTCCCACCTTCCTCCTCCTCTTTCCCCCTCCCTTTCTCCCTCTCTCTCATTATTTCCAGCAGAAGTGCAGCACTGAGCATGTACAACCCCATGAACTAATCAATTTGGGGATGTTATCAAAGAGTGACCCAATCATCCCTAATTGCCATGTCACAAGTCATAACTAGAAACCTTGAACCCAACCAGGCTTAAAAAACCTTAATAATATAAAATAAAAAAGAAAGCTGCTCTATTATTCTTTGATAACTTTAAAAACATTTCGTTATATATTTATTATTTACTATTTTAATGTTATATTTAATGAATTTATTATCTATTTATTTTCAATTATCGTTATTTATTACATTTTATTATAATAATTTATTATGTGTATTGTCTTATTATAATAATTTTATTTTATTATAAGCCAAAAAATTGGCCTTGGCCAGTTGTTTAACCAGCTCAAGTGAGCCCAGTTAAATTAAAGATTATCACAATAAGGCTTTTCATCTCCTTGATTGATTGTATGATCTGTGGATCACCAATGGAAACAAGGGATTTTAATGAATTAAAGAGAAAAAAGCCGTTTCCACTGCCCTGGTGCAATAAACTCTGTATTTGCACTGTCTCCATCAGGTTAGATGGGAATATGTCTTCCCAACATTACCCAAAATTGATGGGACAGGCTTCTCCCTGCCTGTTGAGATCAAAGCATAGTCTTTTATGCCAAAAAGATTTCTTGTTAATATTTTTCCAGGGGTCCATTACTGTTTGTCGCAGCACAGTTTGGATAAGAACCTGAACACACACACACGTTAGAACCCAAAAATTCCTGTCCCAAAGGAGCCGGGACCCACTGACAACACAAATGGAAGGAACTGAAACAAAGGTGGACATTAATTGTAAAATTAAGCCACAGAGCTTTTTTGCTTGTTCCTACCAGAGAACCTGCAGGATTTCTTTCCCCAACCCCTCCTAAAGGTCTGCAGGTTTGGGGTTTGATGAGGTGCACATATTTACAGAGACAGCCTTTCATCCTCACAGCTGAATTCCTGGGTGGAAACAGAAAAATAAACATTTATAGTATGAAGCACAGAAATCAAATGTTTTCCCTCTCAACTGCCCTGAAAAGCTGAACTCGGTTCTGAGGAATGAGAAGGGACTCAGGCTCTGTCACAGAGATCATTCATATAAAAACAAAAGTTGTCAGAATCTGACGTGGCTAAAGACTTTATATTGCTTTTGATGGGACAGTGAAGACCAAAACAAAGGTTACAGAAATTGTAGCCAAGAGGTCTTGTCCTTGGATGGGGCAGGGGAAGGGTCAGGAAATGAAAATTACCTCCCCACATCCTTTGCAAACACCTTATTGTGCTCACCAGTGCTGGATTTATCCCTCCTGATCTGTCACAAATGCAACGAGAACATCCAGGGATTCAGACGAAAACGGGAGAAGAACCCAGACCTTCATTTTCAGCTCCCACTTAAAGTAATATAATTCATCATCCTCTCATTCCAGCTGGATTTACCTTTCCTATTTCTTTTTCCCAAATGCAATCTTGAGGAAAGAGACACAAACTTTGTGATTTAATACCTCTCCTACTTTCTTTCTGTGTACTTTTGTAAGACTGCCAGTAGCAAGTTGTCTGTTTCTTCTTTGAACTCATTTTAAACTCTCCATAATAAAGTTTTCCTCTACACCTTTATAGAAAATAAAGAGTTTTAATGCACAACTAGCACAAAAAAAAAGACCCAAATTTTGTCCCTTTATTCCTTCTTTCAAGGAAGCAGTTTAATTCTCTTCCCTTAAAAATTTGGCTTTGGACTTCAGCAGCTTAACAATTCCAATACGTAAAACTGAAATATTTGAAGTTCTTTTTCATGCTTTTGACTATAGAAAGCTGACACTTTAAATTTCTTTTTCTCCAGAAATAGTTTTAAAGGATTACAAAGGTAATATTGGTCCGTATTTGAGCAACCACCACTGAAGTTACTTATTTCAGAGGGAAAATATTTATTTGATTTCCATAATTCTGACTGAAATTTAGACTCCCATTATCAAAAAGACAAATTAAGCTCATTAAGAAGATTTTTTGGAGTTAAATTACATGTGATCTCACAATACAAGTACTGTTTTAACATGACCCTATAATATTCTGTATTTTTTGGCTCTTCAACAATGAAGTGTGGTTTTCATAATTATAAAATTAATATTTTATTAGTTTAAAAAACTAGAAACCCACCAGCTCCCTTCTTACTGCTTAAATATGCTGCTCTTTAACCAATTAAAGAGTTTCAACTGTGACCTTTTGCACAAATTTTTATTCTATTTTTATTAAATAAAAAATTCTCATTGGACATTATTTTATGCAATGGGGTGAAGAAATACAGCTTTAAACTTATATTCTGAAACTTCCAAAATCCTGATTTCCTACAGCACGTTAAAGAACTGTGAAATATCCTTCTCTTTGCTTTGGCAGCTCTGGAGAAGGGTGGTTTATACTTTTTGATTTGTGTCTCTTGGAATTCACTCCAAAGCCACAAATTACCCTAAACTACACTATAAATAACCTGTCTCTTAGTCCAGGTCTTCTAGACTTAAGTCAGGCTTTTGTTGCCCAGTTAAAAACTATTCACTGCAGGACTTCACAAATGCATCAGGAGAGGCAGAATTACACCCCAAAATCATTAAAAATCTCCAGTAGTAAAAAAATTCAAACATGAGGGAGAGTTAAAAAAATCCCTGGATACTTCTAGAAATGTTTCTTTAGAAACTCCTAATAACGTTCATTGTCCTTCAGCCTTCCTGTTTGATAATAGAATCAAAAACTAACCCAACAGTCATATTAAATTACTGCCCCAAATTATCTGCCGTGTCTGAGGCCTTGTTGTTGTCACTGTAATTTGCTGTGATGGAGAACAATGGAGAGAATATTGGAGATCTGAGCTCTCCCTCGGGTCCTGATGGACAGGGAATGAGAGGGACCTCTTGGTATCTTCTTTGCATGATCTCAGGACCTGTAGGTGCACTTCTGTACAAGACAAAGGCCAAAAAAAGGACTTTGGTTCGGTTTGGGGTTTATAAAATAAATCCCTCTAGTAAAAGCTTCGTACTTAATGTCTCTCTTCCTGTAATGCTGTTTAACTAACAAGGAAAGCCAGGGAAGAGGAAGGGAATTTTCTGTCCTTCAGAAAGGAAATCTGCATAAGCTCCATCACCAGTTGGACTTGTTGTGACAGTTCCTGGTAATTAATGTCTCTGCAGAACAGGGATCAACAGGCTGTAAACTTCAAAGACAATCACATCTGTGTAAATTCCAATTTCTAGGAGAACAGTTGATAATTAATGCTCCTAATAAGCATGAGCAGCTTAGTGGAAGAACAGAGTGTAATTTATAAACATCTTTTTTCTTGAAGGGACTTTTAGCCCTGCTCGTGATCCATATCAGCACCTAAAAACCCCCAGTAGCCAATCTGATGGAGAGAAACTGTTTTGCAGTTCAAACTCTATTCTACAAGGCATGTTTATTTTATTTACTTCTCTAACTGTTTTTTCCAACTGCATTCAATTAGTACAGGAAAATAATTGCTTCGGAGCTTAAATACTTAAAAGCCAATATGGTTCAGTGGAAACCATTTGTTCTTCACAGCACATAATTGAACACAACCTTAAAAAATAAATTGATGTGTTCATTCAATATGTTCTGCAGTGATTTGAGGAGTGAAATGACAGGCACAGCCCCAAGTTTCAGGCAGTGGAACCTGTAAGCCTGTGAAGCTCAGAGGACTTCTGGGACGCTTGTGGTGATGGAAATGCTCTCCAGTCTCCACCCGAGTGACACCAAACCATAGTTTATCTTCCTTTCTTAAAGCTGAGAGTCTCACCCCAGTCCTTCAAGTCATGTGTTTTATGATTGATTTGATTGATTTGATTGATTTATGGATTTCTCCCCGTCCCTGGAAGTGTCCAAGGTCAGGTTGGACGGGGCTTGGAGTAACCTGGGCTAGTGGAAGGTGTCCCTGCCCATGGCAGGGGGTGGGATGGGATGAGCTTTAAGGTCCCTTCCAGCCCAAACCAGTCTGGGATTCCACAAGTTTTGTGATTTTGGTATTCTTTCTGAGTTTCTCGGCCATTATAACCTGGTGACAGGGATCAGTCACATTTTAGGAAATTCTGGTTTTACCACTTAAAAAGGAAAAAAGTTCCATTGTGTCTTCCAGGAAATGCAACAGTTTTTCCTATTTTTTCAGGCAGTGTCTTCCACCTGCTATTCTAAGAGCTGGTATTCTGGATCTTTCTATTTCCTGCTTGTGTCACTCTGCTTTCCTCCATCTGAAGAGCTCAATTCCTGTACTTCCTTAATCCATTGTTTTGTCCACCATCTTGCATGGCTAGGTTGAAGGGTTTAGATTCTTTCTGAAGGAAATGGAAATTTCCTTCAGGAACAGTTGAATAAAAACTGGTTCTTTCGTATCTAATTCAGGAAATATTTGGCACCTCTCATTCACTTCAGAAAGATTATTTCCATGGAGGCTGAAAACGTGCTGGCTCTTGAGGAGGAACACACAAACCAGCATTTGTAAATCAAAATCTTCTGCAAATATAAACAGAAATCATCTCTTATGTTTATAGAGCAAAACCAATTAAAGAGTTTCAACTAATCTCCCCAGGAGCTCTGTCCTTTCGAAAAATGCTTGTCTTTTAAGTGTTTAAAATGGTCAGTAACAGCTGGATACACCTTTTGGAAACTCGATGCTCCCAACAGCAGGGTAAGCTGAGTGTGTCCTTCTGTGATTTTCTTTGTTCAGTTGCTCATTACTCTGTGAAAGAGTATTAAATAAAAAGAAGATTTTTAATGCATCAGAGCCTTCTAATCAGAGCAGCTTTATTCCATTTGGGTGCAGTAAGTGTGCTAATGAGACCATAATGTGTTTGCACTGCCATGTGATTCCTCTGCAGTTTGTTTGAGAGCTTAATTGTGCACAGCTGCCTGGGTGTGCATGATGGACAGCTCATCCTCACTTCTCCCTGCTAATGGAGGGGCCGGGAGGGACCTGGGCTGGATTGTTTACTCCAAATTAGCTCCAGCAACAGGGACTGTGCCATCAGCAGCCACTGTTACACCTAATGAATGGCTGCTGGGACTGTGCTTTGTGTGCCAATTAAAAGCTGGATGAGTGTGAGCCGCTGGCAGTTTTGTGGAGCATTTGTTATGCACGGTAAATAAAGTGCATTAGTGGGAGTGCTGCGTGTTTGTGGAGCTTCCAGTGGGTGGGCATCTCAAACAGGCCGTCAAAGTTGGGGGTGTTCACAGCCATCAGGATGCTGAGGGGGAACTGAGGGACACTGGAAAGGGACAATTTAATTTTATACAACACAAATCTGAAACTAAAGGCAGGTCTCCCGAGATCAGACTCCTGCTTCAAACATCAAACTTATGTCCAGAGTCCAGGACCTGAAGGAGAGACAAGAAAGATGGAGAGGGACTATTTACAGGTGCCTGGAGGGACAGGACAAGGAGGAATGGCTTCAGACTGACAGAGGGCAGAGTTACATGGGATATTGGGAAGGAATTCTTCCCTGGGAGGGTGGTGAGGCCTCTGGTTGCCCAGAGAAGCCGTGGCTGCCCCTGGATCCCTGGAAGTGTCCAAGGCCAGCTTGGACAGGGCTTGGAGCAACCTGGGCTGGTGGAAGGTGTCCCTGCCCATGGCAGGGGGTGGCCCTGGAGGTCCCTTCCAACAGAGGCCTTTTTATGATTCTATGAAATAAAACTATAAACAGTGTTTCTTTACTAATGTGTGATTTATAAAGAGCAGGGAACTCTTGTCTAGTCCAATGCCCAGGTCCAGTGAGATTCCTGCACTATGCACCAGGTCAGCCATGGAGACTGATGACAAAGCCTTTAGCCAGAGATTGGTAATTAAAATATTTTAGTTTAAACTCCTACCACCGGGGATAGAGCACAACATTTCACTTTGGGAGGGGCTGGGTATGACTGCACAAGAACAGTAACTTGGACAATGGTCATAACTCAACTGCAACGTGGACCTGACAGTGTCTTCAGGGGGATATTTTTAAAACCTTAAGTACTGATGGAAATAGTTGTCACAATTGTCTTTGGTTGACGTACCAACTGAAGTGGACTTCAGCTGGATCTTCATTTAGAACACACAGACATGTAGAGGGGTTCATCTTCTTGTGGGGTTGGAGCATTGTTTCAATATCCTTCCTCAAAGAACCAGATCCATCTGCCTGCTGAAACACCACTTTCCCTGAAGATGTAACTCCTCACCATATTTAAGGTGAGTTCTGGTTGAAAGGAGAGCAAACAAGTGTAAAGCAATGTAAGAAGTGCAGAACAAGTCAGCCAAGCACAGATCCATCAGCCTGTCATGAAACTTGGAACACTTCTACTACAGAAGGAATTGGGGTTGGAACTAAATGGTCTTTAATGTTCCCTTTCAACCCAAACCATTCTGGGACTGTGTGATTGCTTCTAACTACTCAAAAATATTGGATTGACACAGAACTACTTCAAAATGAAGCCAGGGAAAGTTAAAGAAAATGATAATCACTGTATGTTCAGTAGCTCATTTGACCTGGTGTAACTTTAAGGTTTCAGTTTTCAGATGGAACCTAAAACTGAAAAGTTCCAGTGCTGATGAAGGACTGCCAAGATCTCATTCAGATAAGACCTTAATAACACCTGCCCATCTCTAACTGGCTGAGTTATTGTATTTTGGAGCTCATCTCAGCAGTGGACAAACCTTGCACTTATTTTCTAAGACGTTCAGGAAGAACACTACAGGGTAGGAGAAGCTGCGGAAGCAACTAATAATTGGATTTAAATATGGAAAAGTTAAAGAGGTTGGATCAGTTGTGGGATGAGCAAAGCCATGTTGACAAGCTGATGTAGAAAGTAAGAATTCTTGAATAAAATGGCTCCTGGGAGGGGTGGAAGTAACACACCTGTGGGCCTGTGAAACTGTTTGGATGTTTGTACTGGAGGTGTGAGCCCTGTGTGAAACGATGGAGCCACCAGCCAGGGCTTGGCACATTTACAAGTGTCCCAAACCCTTCTGGGGCTGTGGTGCTGGTCTAAACTAAACCAGTTGAGCAGGGCCTTGTTGGTGTGTCATACACGTGTGTGTGTGTGAGAGAGAGAACATAAATGGCATCTTGCTCTTGCCCAAAAGTGAGGGACATTGTGAGAACAGAAATGATTCCTTTTGCTTTGGAGGTGTTACAGCCGTGCTGACACATCCCTTGGATAACAGGGATGGAGAGATTTGTGTTTCAGTCTGAGTCTTTAATATCAGTTTGATTCATAGGGGAGTGGACGCACATTGAAAATGATGTGTAAATAGGCAGCACCAGAGGAAACGGTCTCAAACTGCATCAAAGAAGGTTCAGGTTGGACCTCAGGAGGAATTTCCTGCTGGAAAGGGTGGTCAGGCCTTGGCAGGGGCTGCCCAGGGAGGTTTGGAGTGCCCAGCCCTGGAGGTGTCCCAGGAAGGCCTGGCCGTGGCACTCAGTGCTCTGGGCTGGGGGACAAGGTGGGCATCGGGCACAGGGGGGATCCATGGGCTGGGAAATCCTTTCTGACCTTCATGACTCTGTGAATCCATGAAATAATGCATTGGCTCTTTTTGTAGCTCTCACTCCAGTTCTAAAAATAGCATTAAGTCGCTTCTCAAGCCTGCACAGAACTGGAAGTTTTCCCTGAGATTTGGGTTCGGATGCAAATTTGTTGCTCTGTGGGGCCGGTTTTGAAGCTCATTTCAAACCCTTTAACCCCAATCACATTTGTTTCTGCCCCACACCTTGGCTCCAGAAAACCTCTTGTTTAACATCCTGCCTTCAAACACAACAATCATTCCAAACTTGTTATTCTCCCCACGTAACTATTGAGATGTAAATGAGAACTGTCTGTATCTACCTGTGCATCTGAGTTTCCTTTTTGCATATTCTAATTGATTAGGTTAAAAATAAATCACGGTATTCTATTTGCTTCAGCAGACTGGGCATATTAATTCACTTATTCTATAACACTTACTGGTAAATAATTATAATTTACTTTGCATGTGCATGGTAAAATATTTGAGCAGCTTTTGGCTACTAATGAGCACTCTTGAAAGGAGTTGAAACCGGTCAGTAAAGCATTTTTTTTTCCTCGCTGACAGTTCAAGTGTCATGAGCAAGCACTAGTATTTATTGAAATTCAGCTTCACAGCTCAAGAAAGAACCAGTGTCTTAAAAGGTACAGAAATGGAGCAGGACCTGCTCCGTTTCTGTACCTTTTAAGACACTGGTTCTTTGTTCCTTTTGTCCTGGCTACGTGTGACATTTTCTTTTTAAAGCTGGAACATGGGAAGGCAAATGTCCCCCGCAGCCCCTGGAGTAGTCAAAGAGCTGCTTCTTTTTGTTGTGCCTTCCGGAAACGCTGCTTTGAAAGGAATCACTGTTGTAGAACCAATTAGGTTCTTTAAGTGGATCATTTCTCAGCCGCTGGAATAATGAATTCCCATTTGCTCAAAGGGTTGCATTCACCCTTCAGTGGCAAAACAAACACGAATTCATTGCCACAGCTAAGCAACCAGAATTACTTATGCATTCTTTTCAGAATCTTCCTTTTTTCATCTTTATTCAATTCACCATGAAGATTATTGTTTAATGAGGGGGAAGTTCAATTGGAGCCAAACGAAAAGGCACAAGCCTTCTAAGCCAGAGTGGATTTTTCAGAAGTGCTTTATTTGTCAGGCTCCTGAAAATTTGCATTTGGGGTGGATTTTTTTTATTATTTTTTTTTAATTATTTTTTTTTTTTTTGGTTAGTTAAACCACAAATGAAAATTTTGTTTTCTGGCTTTTTACGTGTTTTAAGTTTACTGGACAGAGAAAAATGAGACAATGTTCCTTAAAATTAATAACGTAACTTATATAGATTAAATACATATCAAATTATATATATGATATAAATTAGATATATATTAGATGTATACCATAGTATATATTATATATAAATGCTATAATAAAAAATATAATGTCAAGGTGTTCACAGGATGAACCACCACTCTGGTCCTCAAACCTTTCTGCTTTTTCCCATTGTAGCATTGATAATAACATAATGTATCTCTATCTCCATGATAATAACAAAATTATCTACTATATCTGCTTTGATTTATGGGGGGAAAGGGACCTTTACGGCTGTGTCAGGGTTAATTGAATCATAATCAGTCTTCTCGTGGAAATCAGATTTGTGCCTAAAGTGGAGTCATCTGCCCATCTGTAATAGCTGGCTAAATGCTCCAATGAAAATGTAATTGTGGTGTTTGTTTCTTTTCAGCTGGTTGTTTCTCCGTATCATTTGGGAGTCAAAGTTCAGGGGAGATGCAGTTACCAGAAAGATCACTTTATAACATTTGTGCCTTTTCCATCCACCTCCCAGCTGAACTTCGCAGTAAATCCACTTAGGGAGGGGAGCTCCAGAAAATACAGCTAATTCTATTTGTTTTCTAATAAAGGGCAGCTTAATTTGGGAAACGATGAGAAATAACACTCTGTTTATGCTTTTGTATGGTTTTATGTTGTGTTTCACTCATTCTAATTTAAAAGTGTATTTAGATCAATGCACTCAGTCCAGTTCATAGGGAGTTTCGTCCCATTTTCTAGCTAGCTGTCTGGGATATGGTTGGCACTACTAGACTCAGCTTAGAAAAGTTAGATGAGCCCCAAAATTTGACTGGGAGCACGGTTTATGATTTATTCAACTCATACAGGAAAACTTTTAAACTCTGAATACGATCCTCTGGTGTCAAGTTTTGAATTTGTCCACCTCCAAATTATCTGCCAATACTTTTCTAAAATTAAACCGAGAAATTCAGGAGCTGTGGAAAGATGAATAAGCTTTTGAAGTCCACCACTGCTCTTCTTTCAGAAATACTTTTTTAGCCCAGACACCGTGGAAAGAACGTTAGAATCACAGAATCCTTAAGGTTGGAAAAGACCTCCGAGATCATCGAGTCCAAACCTCTGAGCAAACACCAACGTGTTGTCCAGCCGCACTGGGTACTTTGCCGTGGCAAACAAAGAAACGATTGTAAACCTTTTTCCTTTTTTAATCTGACATTTTAAAAAAGTTTCAAAGCAAACTTCTGGCAGGAAAGAGTGAATGTATTTTTTGGTCGCTGAGTAGAAGTAAGTAGAGGACGGTGACCTCACCCTCTTGCACTTCACCCCACGGAATTTCCCCTCCCCAGCAGGGCTGTGGCAGCTGCATCCTCCTCACCCAGCAGCCTGTAAGTGTGACAGTGACCTGACAAAGTGTGTGTGTGAGTCGCTGTCATCCTCCATCACTGTCCTTCTCTGCTTCCACCCCAGGGAATTATTTTCCCAAAGTCATTTACGGCGTTAAACAACCTCCCGGAGTGGAGCCGTTTGCCAATTAGAGTTTTAGTTGCCCTGTATTTGTTGCCCATCAGTCCTTTCTGTGCAATGACCCCTTGCCTGGGAGAGGAGTAATTGTTTCCTCAGCCAGTCCTGATCAATGAAGGGCTCCTGCCCTGCACTCTTGATTAGGCATCAGTTTTCTAATTGAAAAAAAAAAAAGGGCTTGATTTCCTTTGCCGTTTTCACAGTATATTAGTGTGATTGAACTAAGTTAATAAGAGTGAGTTATGAAGCTGGACAGCCCTGCTCCAGCACTCCAACATGCAGATGATACTGCTGACAGGTTTTTATGATGTGCACAACAGCATCCAGACAAAAGCAGCAGTTTGACTCCCATTATTAGACTGAAAAGTTCAAAAACACTTAACCCCCACCCAGTGTTTGATTACCCAGCTCTGTATCTCCCCGGGCAGAGTTTGTCAACTTCGTTTGTCTTTCAGTCTCCTTTAGTCCCTTTTTTTTTTTACTGACAGAACAAAAATAATATCAGGGATGGACTTGTAAATACCAGTAATGGTAAAATAAATGTGAGCAGTCAAGTCAAGAAACAGGCTTTGCCCAGTGGCTTCCACAGGTGGAAACTGTGTTCATCAAAAAATAGCAGATATATGTCTCTCAGGAGAATTATTTACTGGTTTTATAGAATTAATTTTGTCTCCAGCCTATGACTGGAGAAGTCCCTGTAATTCAAACAGTTCCTTCCATGTCGGTGAGAAAATAAAGCAGAAAAATCCCCATTTAGATCCCCACTGGACATCTTTATTGTGTTATCACTCTACAGTCCCAAAAAACCCCTCAATTTGTAAGTTTTCTCTCATTTTCTAGCTGTACTTTTTTTTTTTTTTTGGGTGAGAAAAGGGTGAAGCAGTGCCAGAAAACCTGCTCCTGGGAATCCTGGAAAACACACCTCCCTGCCAGGGGTTTTACTGGGACTTGAAAGGCCTAAACTGTCTCTTCCAAATGAGTCCAGTATCAGTCAGTGCAGGAAAAATAATCAATTCTCAAGGAAGAATCAAATTTCCTACTTTTCAGCACTTCTGTTTCCTGTCCTTTCTTAGGCAAATGGGAAACCCAGGGAAGAAAAGCCATAATCGGTGTCCTCCACCCGGGGTGAGGTATTTAAAATTAAATATTTTAATTTGAGAGCAAAGTTACTGGTGAATTCCAACAAAAAGCTGTGGTAGAGTGCTTTTTAAAAGTGCTGTGATGAATCTCATGGCTTTTTAAAGGTGGGGGGGGACTGATGTGAAAATCTGATGGACACCAAGATTTAATATCCCCTGATAATTAGCAGCACACGCAACAAGAGTGGGAGAGCAATTCCAGCTTCCTAGAGAATTTAATATCCTCCCACCCCCTTTGTAGGAGCTCAAATTTCCCTTTCTGCTCTATATGATAAACACATTTTATTGCTTCATCAGTTATTTTAATGTGCACATGATACAGGTAAAAAAATCAATATCAGGACAACAATAACCATAAAAATAAAGAGTCAGCAAGAATCAAACAGTGTCCACTTCATATCCATTTGTGTCTATTTTTTTTGTTTGGTTGGTTTTTTTGGGGTTTTTTTTTTTGGTAACAATATAAAATCCTGAAAAAAAAAGTTTTGAAATAGGAGTTCCACAGACTGCTCATGAATAGTTTTGACTTCAGAGATCCCCCCAGACTGTAAGGGATCAACACTACTAATTTATGATTAAACTTCTCTTTCAGTGGTTGGTTTGAGAAGAGGGTAAATAAAATTTACAGCCCATCTGAAAGTTCTTTTGACACAATCTGATATTTTTAAATTATTTTCTGTATGTCTTTATTATCCCATTGGCTTTCTAAATTTTAAAAAGGGAATTAAAAAAAAAAAAAAGAGGAGGGGGCGAGGAAACACTATTTTTCCTGTGATTATTTCATATCATTCTGTTTAGAAGAGCTCTTCCTAGCACGTATATATGAATATGAGGAACATCACATACTGATAGCAAAGCTCAAAGTGCAGAAGTCTGGTGGCAGCCTCTTCTATAAACCAAAATGTAAAGAAAAACAGAGAAAAAAATGAAGCAAACCCTCTGTCCCATAAAAATTAATAAACTACCATGATCTTTGTAAATTTAATAGTGTTGGAATATCATCTTTGAAGTTGCAAACCAAACAGTTTTCAATAGATTTCTATTAAAATTAAGGAATACACAAGATACTATTACCATAAGTTGCCTGGAGGAGTGGGAGTGGGTGAGTTGTTTGGTTTATATATTTTTTTTTTTCTTTTTGACAATTGGGAATAAGATTTATTTTTTTTTTATGTCTCCATAAAATATAAATGAATGTAACATTCTTATAAATAACAAAATCCTCAAAGGCCTCTCAACAAATTGCCTACAAAATACAATTCTTAGAAACCAGTAGATTAGTAATATATGCTGAGCTCCTATGGGCTTTTCTGGCTGGTGGTTAATTTAAAACTTTCCCCCCCACACACAAGAAAAATAAATTAAAAACAAAAATTAATAAAAAGTACCTCTGTTTAGCAAAAAAAGGTCCTTTTTTCTTTTTTCCTAGAATGATGATGTGAATATAATATATTGTTAATTTACACCAGTAAATAAATTAAAAAACCCCACACACCTATCAGGGTTTTTCTGTCACAGTTAAACAGGCAGGAAGGAATTGTGCACCAGAAAATAAAACCAGGAAAAGTTCTATCTGGAAATTAAGACTCCATGTCTTTCATGCTTAATAATCATATTGTTTCTGCTGTTTTACCACCAAAATTAATCTCACATGGATGTGATGTATCCTAAAAAGGACACCTCACAAGGTAACCTTTTTCAGAGCCATTATGATACAAGACAGAGTTGGTAGATCATGTGGCTGTAAAGAAATATTATGATTCTCATCCATGTCATCTGCAGTACTTTGCACAGACCACTACAAATAACACCTGGCCCTTCAAAAATACCAGCCACAGTCTTATGGGATAGGACAAGGGGGAATGGCTTTAAACTGCCAGAGGGCAGGGATAGATGGGATATTGGGAAGGAATTTTTGGCTGGGAGGGTGGGGAGGCCCTGGCCCAGGTTGCCCAGGGAAGCTGTGGCTGCCCCTGGATCCCTGGAAGTGTCCAAGGCCAGGTTGGACGGGGCTTGGAGCAACCTGGGCTGGTGGAAGGTGTCCCTGCCCAGGGCAGGGGGTGGGATGAGCTTTAAGGTCCTTCCAACACAAGGGACTGGATTCTGGATTCCATGGTTCCGTATGGGATATCAAGGGAAGGATGGAGGCTTGATAGAAAAAAGCAGTTGTCTGCCCCAGCCCCTGCTCTTTGGCCGTGTGTCCATGAGGCTCAGAAGATCATGACCTGAAGGAAGATCAGCCAAGTGCTTTGCACAAGCCTGGCCTTTTCCTGAGGGCGAGGAATCCTTTAAGGAATTGTGCAGAACAAACTCAGTTCCCCCAGGAAGTATTAGGCCTTCCTGGCATCACCTGGCATGTCTTTTAGCAGGGAGGAGAGGGACACTGCGGGGCAACACAGCTCTGCCCTGGGGACCAGCTCCCTAAATAAAGCCTAAAGAAATCAACTGAAACATTCCCACGCAGAGAGAGCCACTGGTCACAGGTTTGTCCCACTTTGGAAGAGCCAAGAGCACTCCTGCAAGGCTGATGTGGCCACCAAAAATCATGCCTGCCTGCCCTGAGAGAAGGGAAGGGTTTCTTTTTCAGGCTGGAGACTTCAGCAGTCCTTCTGTGCAGCCACTCAGGATTAATCTCCGCTGGGAAAGTCACTGTGGAAGACTCCAAAGTGTTCCTTTTGAGGACTGGATCCTGCTTTTCCTGGGGACATTTGTGGTTTTCTATGTTTAGGTAGATCCTGAACAATACTGTAAAATGAAGGTGTCCCTTTGATTCATAACTCAGTAAGTTCAGCAATGTGACAAAATCCACCTGAATTTACATTTCCAATGAAATAAAAAGGAAAGGATCACAAGGCATCACCTGTATCTGTACTAAATAATAAGTTTTATAGTTTCATCACCTGTATCTGTACTAAATAATAAGTTTTATAGTTTACAGTATTTTTTTCAGCAGCACTTGAGTAAACAAAGGTAAAATTTTTTGTTGAACTTATTCCTGGATTAAAGATTTTCTCAGAAGAACAAAAGAGTGATTTACAAAAAGTGCAATGAAATAAAGAAAAATGGATTAGCTCATGTATTTCTTCTTCAGTTGAAATCCAAGAAAGCAGATCAGCAAAACAGATGATGTTGCACTGTAATAATACCATAGAATTGTCTGGGGGAGACAGCAATAGAGATATTCATTAATATCTTCATCACAGAGTTAGTTAAATATAATCTGATCTATCAGATGCAGCAATCACAATGTCACAGCAAATGCTACAAAATCTGAAGGTGTTGATAGTTTCTGCAGGTTAATAAAAGGCTGAGTTATGAACAATTTAACCAAGATGGGAATAAACCTTAAATTAGTGTCATATCTGAACCCATTCAACCTCAAAGGCAAACATGATGTGCAGTGTTTGGGGTTGCTGTGCAGACTGGAAGGGTTAAAATACAGAAGTTTCCTTGTTCACAGCTTAGACACAACTGGTCAGATGTTTAAAACCCATGGGTAACTCAGTGCTGTTACAGAGATGTTGAGTGAGGCCAGCCTGAAAGAAAAACACATTAAATCAGGGGAGAGATCCTAATTCTGGGGTTGGAAGCACATGAAGTCTGGACTTGACTTTAGTAGTACTTCATTTGGGCCCAGCTGCCTTATTGAGTCCTTACTAACAACACAAATTTGGCCTAAAGAGTGATAAACCAAATGCAAGGAGCCCAATGCTGCTGGCAAAAAAAAAAAATCTTATTAAATTCATCAGGAATTACTTAAAGAAATCAGGTGGAATTCTTAACCTAAAGTTAATTTTTTTAACATTCGAGGGCTCACACAGATGTTATGTGGCACTGGAATTGCAGCACTGGACTCCAGAAAATGCTAGAATGTAAAAAAAAAAAAAATAAATGAGGCTTAAGCTGTCAAAAAAAAAAAAGTGCAGAATGTACCTACAAAATCTGAAGAACTGGAAACGGGAAACCTGGGAGGGGTTTGGTTTGGTTTTGTTTTGTTTGTCCAAGAATAGTTGTAAAGGCAGAACTTCTGATTTTATTTGACATATGTCAGGAACAGAAAAAAATGCCCAAATCCAGCAGACAATCCTCACCCATGAAATGTCAGTGTGCTCTAGGCAGCCTCTGTGGAAGGACTCTCACACGGGCTACGAGGATTTACTTGTGGCAAACTCCAGCTGAAAATATTTCCAAATTACTCGAAAAAAAAAGAACTAAAAAAAACCCATTTAAACTCTTTCAAAAATCTACCTTGAAAAACGTCTTGTCCCCAAAAGACAGGAGTTAAAGAGTAGAAAATTACACAGTATAAAGTTAAATACTGAATAAATGACCTCCAGTGTATGAAAAAGGCTGGAGGAAATCACAGAGCTGACAATCTCATTAAAAATATTACTCTAGTTATGAAGAGTAAAACACAATGTCTGGAAGTGTCTAAAACCCAAACAAATCCTCCCAATTTCAATATATACTCAGTGAGCCATTGACTGGTTGAACTTCACCCACTGTCTTAAATCAACTATGAACTCCACAAGAAAAATCTACACTGAACCAGCACAAAAAAAAAAAAAAAAATCTACAAAATCTGAATTTCTTTCAGCAAAAAATTACTAGAAAAATACACAAAATCTGAATTTCTTTTAGGAAAAAATGACCCTTTTTATCACTATGTTGGTGGGTAGATTCCTTATACCTCATGCTCTCACAGACTTGCAACTACCTTCAAAATTGGAATTAATTAACTACTTATTCAGGGTTTTGATGGTCACTGCTCCTTTCTCATGTGGACACACGTGGGACTAAGAGACAGACAATTTTTTGTTCTGCCAAAAATTTAGATAAGACCAAAAATATAAAATGGTAGATAAACAATTTTGCTCTTGAATCCAGCCTGTACATTGCATGTATGCCAAGCCTACAGGTTCATTAATGTGAGAGACTTAAATTAGGTTTTAATTTGTTGAATGAGTCCTGCAAATCTCAATATTGCAAACTGAGGAACGTTTAGGGGTTGATTTACTTTTTTGCCTGTGCTGAGTTGGTCCCTCTGAAGGAGAATATTTAAAAGGGAATATTTAAATTTATTTTTGTTGATAACACTGTGGTGAGATGGGTTTCAAATCGTGTTCTAGAGCACTCAATACATCTTTATATTGAAAAGGTCTCCATGAAAACTGGTGAATTAATTGTTATATTCTTCCATATTTTCTAAAAAAAAATAGTCCCTTTATTAAAGTTATAAATATATATAAACTAATAAATGTATATAATAAAATATATGAAGAATATATAAATAGTTACATTTTATAGATGTATATAATTGTATAAATTTGTGCAATTTATAAATTTATATAATAAATACTTAAATATAAATATATGAAAAATAAATAACAGCTATATTGCTACTTCTAATTCTGTTTTTTTCTGACAATTCTTTGCCTTTCCCCCTTTCTCAACAGGCTGGGGGAGAAAATAAGATGACAAAGCTCCTGGGTTGAGCTGAAGGCAGAGGGAGTGGGAGAAGGACTGGGATCCTGGGAAAAAGAGCTGCACCAAAATAACAGGAATTGCTGCCAGAATGTCTCAGTCTGCAGTTTTTGGTACCTACAGCAACAATTCAATTTAATTGATTATTCTGACTGATATCTGATAAATTCTGACGTGGCCAGAAAAAACTGCCCCTTGTGCACATGAAATGAAGAGGGTGAAATAAAATTCTGCATGTTTTCCTCATCACTTTAATATGAATTTTTTTTTCCAATAGCACAACACTTTGGGCCACAGCCAATTGTGATTAATTTTAATTAACTTTGCTGTAAACATTTTGGTCCGTTTGCCCTGTTTGGAGGACTTTCATGGGACAGAACTTCCATAATGGCCCTTCCATCCACTCTACACACTTGGAAAAAAATCTGATCTAGAACTGGAAAATGTTCTACTCAAAACCTGTCTTCAGCTCAAGCCAGGAGCTTTCTCACCTCATTTTCTCCCCTGTCCTGCTGAGGAAGGGGGAGCAACAAAGCATTGTCAGAAAAAAATGTCATTAGAAATGACAATAAACTGTTATTTGGGGCACAAAGGGACTATTTTAAAGACAAAAAGTGGAGGAATATAGCAAATAATTCAGCAGTTCTCATGGAGAACTTTTCAATAAACAGAGGTGCTGAGTGCTCTAGAACATGACTTGCAAGGCATCTGACCAGAATGTTACCAGCAAAAATAAATTTAAATATTCCCGTGGAAATGGTCTCCTGTCAGTCAGACTGCAGCTGTCAGGAATGATTGGGAATGCTGGGATCACAGCACAGCTGCATCCTGCTGCTGGCAGCTGCACAGGAGCCCAAAGGATTGTCTAATTCCAAAGGTGAGGTTATTCATTGTAAATTGTAATTATTATTGCTTTAATCATTATGTAATTGTTATAATTAATTGATTAGTATCGTAGTGGTAATTATTAGTGCAATTATTGTAATTATTGTAGGTTGTTTATTGACTAAAAAACCAAAGGACACCAGAATCCTTATGGAAAGTAAGTGGTCCCAAAGTATGAGAAATGGTAAAGAAATTACTGGGGGTATTTCTATATTATATTATACTATATTATGCTATGTCATGTTATATTATATTAGGGTAGTAATAGGAATAATAAGATAGGACAGGCATGGCCTCCCACCCACTGACTGTCTCCTGCAGTGTGCTGGAGGAAAGAAAAAGGGAAAATTAAAACACATTAAATCTTTCAGGGAATGTGTTTCCTTTTCTTTTTTTTTTCCTGCAAATTTCTGAACGAAGGACTTGCTGACCCACAATTTTTTGTGGTTTTGTGTTAAATAATCCTCAGGGAACTTTTCTTCCACGAATTTCTCCAATCATTACGTTGTCCTTGGTGCACTGTTGGTACCTGAGGCACCTGTGCAAATGAAATCCAGAAGATATTCACCTTATTTCCTTTTTATTGGTTCTAGACCATGGATGTCATAGTTTCATTGGAAGTTTTCTATTTTTTACATTCTAAGAAACAATGAGAAACAGGTCCCTTTCCCCTGCTGTTTGAGATTTTTCTAATGGTTTCATCACAGTCTTCTTTATAACCTTCCCAAGCAGAAAAATCTCAGTTTATTTAATGCATCCATTTGCAGAATGAAGGAGATTAAACTTTATTCTTGAAATCATATTCGTTCCTGTTCTCTATTCATTATTTTTGCTTCTTTTATGCCCCTGTGCTTTTACACAGTGGTCCAATGATACCTTCTCTCTTGTTCTCTCATTCTCTTCCTCATTTTTAACATAATACTCGCTTTCTGAAGTCCCACTAAAGCTGCTATTGTCATATAATTATTCATAATATGATTTCAAGAGCACTTCAGTGAGTGCTAATACTGGTTTAGAACCTGCCAGCACCCACCAGGCAGAGCTGTTTTCAACAAACACCTCATCAGCTGGCCCTCCTTTGCCACATTTTTGGTCACACTGTGGAGGTTTTCTCTGATGGATTTATTCTTTTCAGCAGGAAAATTTGTATCACTCAACCTTTGCCACCTCTGTGGCCCTGAGTAGCTTCTATTCTGTTGGAGACTAATTAGACACCGGGTTTAGATCCGTGAATTACAATTCCAGCCCTTCTGGGACTCCTCTTTGGACATTTCTTTGTGTCCAAGAACCTCCTCAGAGGTTCTTCAGCAGAAATGGAAGTTCAGCTCTGACCAAACCTTCTGTCCAGTGCCCTGTCAAGAGGGTTCCAATGCAAGAGACAAGACTTGCATATTTTGAAGCATTTTTTTTACTTCTAATACACTGTTATTTCACTAGACCAAGTTTATGCATATGTATCCACTTATATTTTCCTTAATTATCTAGAAACAAAGCATTGCTGCATTTTTTCTTGCTATCACAAAAGTACTGAAAGGAAATTTAACCTGAAATCTGTAAGTAGGCTTGGGGGTTTGTCCTGTATTGTCACCTTCTCCTTTTCTTCTGCATCCCAAGATCTGCTGCAGGAGGCCACTGCACTGGTGCATTAGATACCAGCAGAGAAGATAATTTTTCCTTTTATTTCATAGAATCCCAGGATGGTTTGGGTTGGAAGGAACTTTAAAGCTCATCCAGTTCCACGTCTGCCATGGGCAGGGACACCTTCCACCATCCCAGGTTGCCCCAAGCCTTGTTCAACCTCACAGTAATTATTTAAAACCAGATGAATTTCTAATGAAATTTTTCCTCTTCTCTCCCTGTTTTCATCTTGCAGAAATTTACTTTCCACACCTGCTGTTTATTCAGCATTTATGTCTCTCATTGTCTCCTTTACACAGACTACAGCAGTATGTGGGTTTTTTCTTACTTAATAGCAGATTTGAAGGATGTGGTTTTATTCCCTTTCCAGCAGCACCCTCAGCTCTCACCTGTGTTATGTTTTCCCTTGGGTTTAGCTGGTCACTTCCCTGCTACTTTGAATTTCCAATCCTGGCAGCTTTAATGCTGGCTCGTGGTGTTGCTCCCCATCTGCTGAGGTGAGTCATTAATAATGATGGTAATTATGTGATCCTCACTTGCTGTGAGCGTGGCTGGAGTGGGTGGCAGTGACAAATTCCCAGGCTGTGTGACCCCTGCTCGGGAGTCCTTCAGGGAATTTGTACCTGTGAGAAGAGACCTGCCAGGGCTGGAATTCTTACCTGGGAGCTGTAGATGCCCGTGCCCAGCTTCCAGTGGTTATTTAAGTGCCCTCAGGGATAACAGTGACCTGGGACAATGCAGTGAGGGCTCCAGGCAGGGGCTGAAGCAGGTGCTGATCAGGCTGGCGCTTGCAGCAATTCTCATTTCTGCCTCTCAGTCTTCTGGGAGCTTCTCCTGGCACCACAGAATCCCCAGGGCTGGAAAAGACCTCCAAGATCATCAAGCCCAACCTTCGACTGACTCCCAGCGTGCCCAGCAGAGCAGAGCACCAGGTGCCACGTCCACAGGTTGTTTGAACACCTCCAGAGGTGCTGCCTCCACCACTGCCTGGGCAGCCTCTGCCAAACTTTAATCACTTTTTCAGTGAAGACCTTTTTTTTAAATATCCAACCCGAACCTCCCTTGGCACAACTTGAGGCTGTTCCCTCTTGTCCTTTTTACTTGTTACCTGGCAGAAGAGCCTGAGCCCACCTGGCCACACCCTCCTGGCAGGGAGTTGTAGAGGGTGAGAAGGTTCCCCTGATCCTCCTCTTCACCAGGCTGAACAACCCAGGACCCTCCCATGCTCAGAGATCCTCAGAGCCAGGAGCCCTTTAAGAGAGAGAGAGGGAGAGGGAAGGAAAGAAGAGCCCCCTCATGAGCACAGCTCCCAGGAGCTGCTGGCTGAGGGCAGGTTGTACAGAAGGACACACAAAAGGCAGCTGCAAACTGCTGGAGGCACTGTGGGATCACATCAGTGACATGACATTCCACATCAGTGACAGGACATTCCATGTCAGTGATAGAACATTCCATGTCAGCGATAGAACATTCCATGTCAGTGACAGGACATTCCATGTCAGTGTGACACTGAATGGGGAATGGTCCCAGCACTGATGGGAGCAACTACCCCAGAAATCAGAGTCTTGCTCAGTCCAATTTCCTAGTGGAGGATGCTCTTGGATCACTGGGAATGAAGGGGTTGTGGGAGACCACAGCCTGCGGCTCAGTGAGAGTGAGCAGGGTCAGGAACAAAGAGCACGAGGAGATGAGAAGAAGGAGGAATGAACAAACAAATAGGGCAAAGACACCTCTACCTTGGGTGTGCTCAGGGAATATTAGACCACATCCCTGTGCACAGGGAAGAGAAAGAAAGGGAGAATGCTGGAAGTATGGACATAATGAATCGCAGTTTCAAGCAGAGATGGCTTTTTCCAGCTGGTAAGAGATGGGAGTGGATCAAGACCTACACAATACACAAAATGCATTCCTTCTGAATGGAAGCTAGAAATTAGAGATGCAGAAAATCAATCATCAGGAAGCCCAGAACACCAAGTTTTGGTATTATAAAATAAAATTGTAACTTCACTCATCGAATTAAACTTCACACCTAGTTTGATTTTTTTTTGCTTTAATAAATTTCAGATGTGATGTTGAATAATATTTTGTGTTTTCTGAATATTCCTGTCCCTGTTGCAAATCAAAAATTCAAGAAAAGGAGTCCAGGAAATGAAAGATTATTCCCATCTCACCCATATCATCTTTTGATAAATTAATTTCCTAGAGCCAACAAAGCTTTGCCCCTTCCCATCAATTGTATTGGAAGTTGTCTCAGATTATGGGTTATGTGTCCATCTCTGATCTTCTTTCAAATACAAAATCCCTCTAGAAAATTTATTCACATCAAATGTCTTGTGTTTGATGATGGCACCAATGGTGACACCATTCATCCAAATTATTTTTCATTGTGGTAAAATCAAGATTAAAGCATTGGTGACTTTAACAGCTTACAGGTGGAAGGAACCAAGGGTTTAAAAGTCATACTGAACATGTGCATACAAAATAATACAAAACAGCCATTAAATTCCTTCAAACTCTCACTGTATTGATCAGTGATCAAACTGTCAGGGGTCTGACCTATTTGCTCTTCCCACAGAATCCCTCTGACATTTACTGTGAAATGGAAAAATGTGGTTCCTCATCCAGCACTACCTTGGGAGCAAATGAGGAAAATCAGTGAAGAGAAAACAAGAAACTGGGAGGGATCACAGTGATCCTGCTTTGCCCTTTGGCTCATTTAAATTAATGATGAATTATTAATCACACACAGAAGCTATTCTGTTATGCATTCTTTGGACCATGGAAATAAGAAATGAGAGTCTCAGTTCCACCCTTGGTTTTCTCTGGGTGGTTGCACAGCAGGAAATGCTCCACAAATGCATTCAAACCTTCCCCTGAAATCACAACACGAGAGCACCTACATGGGTGAAGCACCTACTGTCAGCTGGGCTCTGGTTTATGTAAAACAGGGAGTTGCTGGCTCCTGTTCCTGCCTTCCCAGAAGGGAAGGCTGTCACAGCATCCGTGTTTATCAGGAATGACACTTTGGGAAACATGAGGACCTCCAAAGCAATTGTTCTGCAGAAAAAGCATTTCCCCCCTCCCCATGCAGGTCTCAGTGGGTGACACCCCTGGTTCTGTGGGAGCACAAAGCCCAGCAGTTTAACTGCACCTTTCCTTCTCTGCCAGGTCAGGTGTTTTTGCCCTGGCAAGGATGAGGCACGAAGGGAAAGCAGTGGGATTTCAGTTAACAGAGCACCCTCTCAATTCACTGCTCACTTTAAAGCAGCCCAGCAATTGATACAGAGGATCTGGCTCTGAGCAGTGAGTCATGGACCCCTGGGGATGGCAAGAGATTGTTCTACCTGTCAGAGCCTGGAGTGTTCTCTCTGTGCTGCACATGTAAAAGTACCTTAAATTGGGACTATTGTACTGTGACATTTCTATTCCAGACAATTGCAACTTAAATCAGTGCACGTTTTATCATGTCTTTGAGTGTCTGGTTTCCTGCACGGTGCCTTGTCAAACACTCTAGTGTGAATATTTACCCAGGAGAGCTCTGTAATTCTGCAAAGCCAACTTGGACTGTGGGGAAAAAAAACACCTCATCTGGGTCAGAAACAATGTCATTCCCATCCTGCTCCTGCTCCAGCGTGGGAGGAATCTGGGAACACGCTTGGAGTCCTATCAGCAAGTATGGGAGTGGAGTAAAGCTCTTCCCAGCCCTTCACCATCACTGAACCACACATGGGGCTGCAGAGACAGCACTGATTCTGCCAGCACAACTGGTGTCAAAACCCCTGTAGGATGAACCAGACCTCACTGTTCATTCAGCTGGGTGAAAAAGCAGGAGCAGGGCAGCCATGAATCCCTGAGCCTCAGCTCTCCTTAGGCTTGAATCACAAGGAAAAATGGAGCAAAGAAAATTCAGCCACGTTTCTCAAGTGAAACCAAACCTCTGAAGTCACAGACAAGGCCACGACACCCGCGAAACCTGCAATTCGTGGTGGGTTTTACTTTGAGAGGTTTTCTGCCCTTTAAGTTCAGTGTTTAAAAACACCATCTAAACACACATCTAAAGCCTGACCTACCATGGCCAAATGCCAGTGACAGGGGTGGAATCAAGAGTTAAATATGAAAAGTGATTGACTCTCACAGGAACCACGTAGCCAATCTAGGATTGAATAGAACTGACTCTTGTGTTCCACTTCAACATTTCTTTGCCTGTTTGATCTCCTAGGAGTAAATACAGCTTTCAAAAGTCAAATAGGACTAATTTATTAATGTATTCTTAGCACTTTCAGTCATTAATGATAATTTTCTAGTTTCGTGCTGCCAGTTAACAGACAGTTATTAGGAAATCAGTGCATAATAGCACTGAAGTATTTACTGTTCTAACAGCAACAAGTCCTGGAGACAGAGAGATTCTTCACTCCTCAGAATTTGGACACATGTAACTATTAGCTATGGAGGTTTCTAGTAAAATAGCCAGAATATTTTTCTTCTTGCATAAATGGAAACAATATTTTTGAGAGGAGAATTGTTCCTTTTTGAAACTACGGAAGCTTTCACATCATCCATGAGTGGTGGGAAATTCATATTAATATGAATAGAACATCTACTCTCAGAGGCTACAGCAAAGTTCTTGGAAGCTTCTTGAATATCAACAGCTTTTGATAAAAACCAGAAGGTTGGACTTGGATCCTTAAGATACTTAAAAATAATTGATGTCATGAGTGCACACTGGGAGCAGCTGAGTGGAACCAGTTCTTTAGGAAGGGATCTTTGGGTAATGGGAATATTTGTATGACTCCATCACAATGTGCCCTTGCCTCAAAATTGAATAAAATAAAAAATGAGGACACGGGACAGATTTATTTGGGTTTCTTTGGCCTTCCTTTCCTAAAGTCTTCCTAGTGGCTCTGTGGGTTTATTGTCAGTGAAAGCTGAAATGAATCACTCACAATCAGAGCAGGAGGCAATAATGTCATGGCAGTGGAAAGGCAAACACCACACAGGAAATATAAAGATGAATTCCAAGTGCATTTCTCCACTCAGGCAGCATTAATCCACAGCTGAACAACTGCAGAATATCCTGGGAAAATACAGCTGAGGGCAAGAATGGTCAGAGGGCTGGAAACTGCAGAGAAATGGCTGGATAAAATAGGAAATTTAAGGAAAAAGGCTGAAATGATTTTTAAGAGTCCTCAGCTACGTTTGCTGGAGGAAGGAGAATTCCCTTTCCTGTATGCACAGAGCCAGAACAAAAAGTGACCTAGAATGAGAGAGATACAGATGAGACATCAGGGAGATAAGTTCCCTACTCACTGTGGACTCTCTTTTCGCTGGTCTGATGACTTAGACTTAATTAGACTTGACCACTGGAAATGTGGTGAGAATTATTCAGGTCAAATGGACAGAAATAAATGTTGTGATTTCATAAGCAGGAATTCTTCATCTTTGACCAGGAGCAGAAAGAAACTGCAGGGAACAGGCAGAACCTGCAATGATCAGGAAGCAAAGAGGAGACTCCACCTCAAGTTTGGTCCATATGATGGATTTAAGAGTATAAACCATTTTCTGTTGTGCATTTGTGCACAATGAACTCCCAGTCGAAGGAAACATTTACTAAATAAATGCAAATGCTGCTGGGTAGAAAACTAATGTGCTGCTGGTGGATGTGTTCATTCTACAGGCTGAGTGAGAATAACGTGTTTTGTCTTAATATATTTTGGTCAAAAGGGTAAAATTTGCTTTAATGGCTGTTTTCCCTTGGTTGAATGACAGAAAAGACCTCATAACAGGCTGTCAAAGTATTTCAAGTCTCATTTAGCACTTAGTCTGTACTTGTTGTCATGGAAAAGTGCCACTTCTGAACAGTGGATTTTCTAAATCAAGAATGAAATGACAACATTATATCAAATGAGACAAATTTTTATGTGCTTGACTTTTGAATATTGGCAGTAACTTGGAATTTTATTTTGTTCTCTTATTCCTTGTAAATGGTAAAGATATACAAATATATATGTTTGAGTAGTAGGATGGCAGGATTCTGGTGGCTTTACCTTTGTTTTCTATCTATATAAATATAAAATCTGGTTCTCCACTCCCCTAGTCAAGCATTTCAACCATTTGAAATCAGAGGAGCAAACCCACTGTTTGCACTGAAGAAACTACAGTAATTCAGTGGAGAGTATCAATAGTTATAAAAAAAAATAGACTACATGTCAGCATCCACATCTTCCATCCCTGTAAAACTTGAAAAAGCTCAGGGAAGTTGCCAGAAATCTTTTCCTTAGACCTCAAAGGCATATGGACAAAAAATATATATATATATAATGATTGTCTGGCATGACTGTGAATGTAGGCACATTTATATCTTGCAGCAATAAAGCACAAAACCCAAAAAAAAGCCTCCTGCCTACTCTAAAAGACATTTTTAATGAAGTTGATCATCAGCACTGAGAGTCTCCTGTCCAGTAACAATTAAGAAAAAATTACAGTGGAAGGAGTGACTTACAGTGTTGCAACAAAAGAACGTGATATGATCTCTCTCTCCCACTGTCTTCACAACAGAAAAAATATAATGAGCTACACAGAATATTTGTAGATGTTCTATTCTTTGTGCAAAATATGTGGCACTCAGTCAGTGACAGTGACAGTCTGAAATTTTCCTTTTATGCCACACATGATCCTTATAATTTGTGAGCCATAGCTCAAGCTCCTTTTTTAAGGCTTTTCTGTTATTCCCAGTTCAAATCCAACCCAACTGGACCACTGGCAGGTTTTTGTGGTTCTAAGCCTTGCTAACAGCTTTTTTTTATTGCAAGGAAGGAAAATTCCGAGATTCACTTCTGAAAATCCCTGCACATGGAAACCTTTGCTGAAGAACAACAACGAATAGTGGAACAACTCAGGGAGGCTGGAACTGGATAATCTTTAATGTCCCTTCCAACCCAAATTATGGTGTGATTCTATGAAATGGTTCATTGATAAAACACACCTGCTTTCTTCCACATCCTCATCTCCTGGGACAATATTCCTGCCTTTCTGAAAAGCCCCACAGGAGTCAGTGGGAGTTTGGATGCCTTCAGGCTGGTGGGCTGACCCTTCTCTGACTTTTTTGTTTTAAAGCCTCTCCAAACGTTTTATTTCCTCCTGCCAGGCTTTCCCCACTGTTTGAAATGTTAATTCCCTTAATAAATGGATGATCCACACGTGCATTACATGACATAAGCAGGAGATTAGTGATTGTTAAAAAGAATTTGAAGACAGGGTGGCTGAAAACAAATGGCTTAGTTTTAATTCTAATTGATGGAATCCATTACCAGCCAGGGTGCGACTCCTACCCATGACTGCTTCTAATTAGCAGTCTACCTAATTAAAAAGAGAGAAAAGACAAAAAATAGTTTGTTGGTGTCCATATAAACAGCCCAACTCCCCTCCAGTTGATGTCCATCCCACTGTCACACCTCACTGAGAGCAATGGCCAGAACCCCTGGAAAGTGGATTTTTGCTCTCAGTTTTCCTGTTTTAATCAGGAAATCATGACCAGCACATTCTTGGTCCAGAGACAGGTTAAAACTAATCCTCCACAGCCATGGGCAAGCTCTGCCCTCTCAGACAGGGCTGGGAAGTGTCACCATGGCCCGGGTTTGACCTTCTTGTTGAAACACTTGGAGGTGTCCCAGTGCAATGATGATTTTCCTGGGAATCTTCCTTGCAGGGTCTGCTGTCCATCTGTGCTGAAATGTGGGAGTGGAAAACTTCAAATATTCAAAACACAGCTCTTTTTAATTCCTGTTAATGGAAAATAACGGGGGGTGGATTTCCCACCCTGTCTGGAGGGAAAGTAAAAGAGAATGTAAAGACTATTTTCTTTCTGTGGTTGCTGGGTTGTCACAGGACCATTAAGGATGAAAAGGAGATCATTGAGTCCAACCATTAACCAGGCAGCAAAGCATGGAAGGTCCTGAGTTTAAAATCATCTTCTAGAAATGAAATGGGTATTGTTTGAATTACTGACCTTGTAGTTCAGGCAGAAAAAAACCCACAGCGATTCATACAGGCCTTTAAATACATCCTAACTTGGGGCATTATTTAGACAACCTGACTTCAAGCTAAGCTAAGCCAACCCAAGGGCTCTCCAAGTGCAGAGCTTGTAGGATGAATGATCTCACCACACTCCCACCATTTCCATGTTTGACCCTTCTTCCCTGGATACCCTCAGGCACAGGGTGTGATTCCTGGGGTAGGGTCCTGTGCAGGGCCAGGAGTTGAGCTTGATAATCCTTGTGGGTCCCTTCCAGCTCAGCACATTCTGGAATTCTGTGTTCATATCCAGAAGGCTGGAAGCTCAGGAGCTCCCTGACCTGGGTGCACGACCACAGACACACTTCCTGCAGCTTTTGCTCCAGAGCTTTGCAGAAGTTTTCTCACGGTGAGTATTAAACTCGTTTCACTGTTATATTCTGATCCATCAGCAAGGGCAAGGATTTAACATTCCTGCAATTCACCAGCCATTAATCCCAGCTCAGGTGACAAGGATGAATTATCTCTCTGCTTCCCTGAAATGACCCAGCAATAAAGTGGCTCCAGTGATTCCTGGCCTGGCCATGGACACAGTCCCAGCCAGGTGAGCACTTCCATGAACAGCTGGGCCACTAGAACAGGATCAGGTGCTTTGCATCTAAACCGTATCCAACATGCACATAAAATTGGGTTTAAAAACACCTTGGAGAGCTTATAAACATCTGGACACTCCTGCTTCCTGCTTTTTTTTTTTTTTCTTTTTTAATTAATCGTGATTAATGAATAAGCAAGAAAAGTGTCTGCATTCAGCACCTGAATAAAACCAGTAACAAACATATCACTCATCTAGTTTCTTGTTTTCTTCTGTTTTCAGTCTTATGCTGCTATTTATTACAGTTGAAAAAGCCTTGAATCAAAATTCAGGCAGCATTTTTGAGTCTATGGATCAATCAGTGGATTCTGGTAGTAATAATTTTATTTTTCTTCATTCTTTTGGAATAAAAAAAGAACAGTTTCAAAGGGAACAAAGGACTGTGGCTGAGGTGGATATCCAGTGCCAGGCACATTTATTGGCTACACAAAGGTTTCCAAACATGACACTGGTGTGATGACTCATTTTAAAAGGTATGGACATATTTTATACTTATTCTGATAATAAATTAAATATAAATATAAATATGAATATAAATTGAATTCAAAGTGTGATATCAGAGTATATTGTTTAAATGTCATTAAATACTGCTGCAGGCACTTTACTTATTCAAATTAAGGCCAATCCTCAATGATTAAATGATATTTAGAAACAAATTCAGATTAAATTTCCTATTTTCTTCTACATAAAAGCTTCACAGTGATTCACTATTTAGGACAGAATGGGACGTGCACACACACAAATCCAGCCAAAGAAATGCCAGTGCTATTATGCTGTAATCAAAATGTTGCCATTAAATACAAAGTAGGAGTTGGGAAGCAACCCTTTGCTCTAAAGAGACTAAAAACCCAACAGGGGTCCTTAAAGAGACCTCAAAATACTGGGAGGGATCTGCAGGGATGACATTTAAGGAGTCAAAGGCAAGCAGGAACAGGGTGTCCAGCCTGTCACACACAGACTGAAATCAAGGTCAAAAAAAACCCCCAGCCCCAGAGAAAATAAAGAAATAAATAGACAGGTGAGTGGATAAATAAATAACCCGGTGGCAACCATGTGAAAACACACTGTTATTTGTTGACAGCAAAGAATCCCCATCTGAGAGCAGGACCTCACGACCATCAGTTCAACTTCCCAAATGTTCCTGGGGTTTCAAGGACCTTGTGTGGTGTCCATGGCCTTTTCTGAAGTCTTTCTGTAGCATTTTGTGGTTTGTGTTTTGTTATATCACTGCTTCACTCTGCTCATTTTTATACAGTTATATAAAATATTGCCTGAATTCAGGGCTCAACAAAAAGGCTTCCTGAGCTCTTTTTTTTTTTTTTTTTTTTTTTTCCCCCTACAGGGAGACATCAAAAGAAGGAAACCCTAATAAAAATTGATTTTTTATTCTTAAAAGGCTTAAGGTTCTGCGACACAGAAACGTTATAAATGCCCTCTGTGAATGTTTATGTTTTTCTTCAGAATTAAACACGTGTTTTTATTAAACAGAATGATTGATTGATTAATTAAAGGCAAAGTTGTATCACAGCAGAATCTAATACCTAGGAGACTTTTCCTAGTAAATCTGCATTAGCTTTTTCCTGCCATCAGAACTTTGAAAAGTGCTCTGTTTAATGCTCAGCTATCATCTCCCCCAGAGTGGCAAATGTGCAATAATGGCTTTAAGGCTTAGAGCTGTTGTCAATATTGAATATTACGGTGCTAAAAGCAAATTAAACTAGAAATGACATTTTTTTTCCCCATCCCCGAAGGGGCAAAACCAGAACTATGTTTAAAATAAAAACATAAGGGGAATGAAATGCGATTGAATTACCTCAATTAAATACTAGGCCCCATTTTTCTTATCAGAATGTTTCCCTAATTGAGCTACAGAAGCATTAGCATATCAGTCATTCTTTTGTATCCATCTGAGATGATTTCAGAGCAGGTATATCATGATTCACTGATAACTTCATTTGCTAAAATGCAACATTTCAAATGACATTATAGTAATTATGTGACAATAAACTGAAATGTTTGCAAAAATTGCCGTTAGCTGTGTTCCTTCCCCAATCTCTGTTAATAAGATGCTGAAATATGAAATTGTTATTGTTTGACTCTTAAACACACGATTGACATTCTCGCTCCTGCTGATCTTGCTGGTTCATTCTATTTGTTTTGGCTTTCAGTACTTGATATAATTCTGCATTAATGCTGTTCTGTGTTCCTGGCAGGTTTCCCTCTGCCCAGCAGTGACCTCTCTCCTTGGCTTGTGTGGACATCCATTTTAAAGGCTCAAATTTCACTGGAATTACCTGGTAAAACAACATCCTTGAGAATTTAAATGGACTACAGCAACCTGGAAAAGGTTTCTTCGGTCAACATGCAGAAAAAATCCAGTAAAATTTGAGCTGTTTATGGAAATGTTACTTTAAGGTCATGTTACAACTCAGACCTCTTGGGTGACATTGATATCATGGCAGCTTTTGCTCTCACTTCCAAATTTTCATCTTCATCCTCCCACAGCACTGTAGTCTGAAAAATAAAAAAAGGACTCCAAATCTCTGCCCCCGTGGTGTTGAGATGCTGGGTTGTGTTGGACTCACACAGCAAAGTGTTGGGAGCAGGGGGGGTCAGTGAGGGGGGACTTTGAGCTGCCCCAGGGCAGAGCCAGATCCAGCAGCTCCAACAGGATCCAACCCTGGCCAAAGCTGAGCCCCTCTGACCCTGGGGGGACCTCTGGGATTGTGGGTTGAGGGCTAAAAACGCTGCAGAGCAGCTGGGGGGGGAGAAGCTCCACCTGGGCAGCACTGACAGCATCTCAAGGTGGCTTTTGTTGCTTTTTCCTCCTCATTGAGCTGGTTGAGGGCACCAAGGCAGGAGAGAGCTTGGGGAATACCAGTTTCTCTTCCTGGTGCCTGCCTGAAGAGCTGACAGAGCAGTCAGGGGACATTGCTGAGGGTGTTCAGAGATGCTGCAGCATCGCCCAGGCCGGGAGTTTGTTGGTGCCAGTCAGTTCAAGCCGAAACTGTTGTGAGAACACAAAAATGTGAGCAACGTTTGAAACACCAGAGAGAAAGGAAAGCAAACACCGTGAGCAATGGGATTTCCAGCCTGGGTGTCATGGAGAAAAGTGTAGTGTAGCCTCCAGCAGAAAGTTCCAACTGACACCAGCACACTGGTGTGTCCTGCCCTGACTCCTCCAGAAGTCCCAGATCTATTCCAGACTCCTGTGGAGCTGCAAGAAATGAAATCATAAATAATTGTTTTCTGTCACAGGGAATAAAACCCAAGGAAGCCTGGATCTCACCAGACTTTCCCCGAGACGTTCAAACCCAATAATGGTGAGCAAATGTCTCAGCTCTGATTTCTTTCATGAAACTTTTACTGTCTGCTTCTGTCTTTAACCCCAAAGCACCAGTATTCCTGTCTCTTAAGCTTATTCCTTGTCTTTAACTTCAGTGAAGGAAACTTAAAGCTCTGGTTACATAATTTGCCATAATAAGTTTAAGTTATTTAGAAGGTACTAAAAGGATAATGAACTTAAAGAAGTGTGTTTAAAAGTATGTGGATATTTATTTAAAAATAGGTTCCTGCAGGTACAACAATCATTACCTTCTTTTATCTTGTATTTTTGTTAATAAAATATGCTAAATCTGAGTAAATAAAAAGATGATACTTAAGTTAAGGCTTTGCTCCATTTAAGCCAAATGTAGAAGCTTGTACCTTGAACACTGTGCTTATAATTCAGGACTGAACTGACAGTACCAGCCTTTCATTCTTTGCAGGACAGTTCATGTTTCTGTAAATAAATTTCAGTAAAAATGACAGAAATGACCTCAAGACAGAAACAAACAAACAAACAAACAAACTTTTCATTCTCTGGCAGGGAAAGGAAAATCAAGACTTTTTCCCTGTAATTTTTAATTTCTATTTTTTTAGTCTTCTTTTAAAGTGATAATTGGATTTAAACACGTTCCTCTTGCATAAACACAGGGAAAAATAACCACAATAAAAAGCTGTGTAAAGGAATTGTGGTTGTTTGGTTTTTTTTTCAATGAAGAAGGAACAGCCTGACTCATCCTCAGATTTAATTTTCATTTTAGAGAGAGAATTATTCTAGACTTGGATTTTGGAATGTCCTGGACTGCCTGGCTGCCTCCAAACCTACCTAAAACCCAGCAAGAAAATCAGATATGTATGATGGGGAGCAGGGCCTGGTCTCCCTTTGGCCACAACTCCTTTGGAAGTTCTCCTCTCTTCCATGGTAACATGGGGTTGGGAATCTGGGAATGGGATTCCAGGGCCTCTAGTATTGGATATATGGAGCTATCTGGGTTTAGACTAGAAGCAGAACTATAAGGAAATCTGCACCTTTTCCTCTTGGTTCCCCACTGAGGTCAACATTTAAAGGAAGTGTTGGAATTTTACAACCACTTGTTATTCCAGTTTAAAAGAATTCTTTGGGGTTATTGTTGTGGTAGCTCAGAGATTCACCCAAAGACCGAAAGATAATCCCTGAATTTCTTTCCAGCCTTTATCAGCTGGGAATAAAAGAGCACTAAATGCACTTTAAGCACCACTGCAGTCTACCAGATATTGGCATCCTTCCAGGCACTTGCTGGAGGTGTTTGTAATAAAGATGGATTATCACCTCCTCACATTCCTTCTGTCTTTCTGAGGACTGTTAATACAAACAGATGCATCTGGACACTGCAATGAATTAAGTGGTATTTTTTATTACAGCTCCCTTAAATTAGATCCTGCAGAGCAGGTCCTTGAAAGAAATGAAAACACAGTAAAAAAAAAAAGAAATTAAAATTGTATGATGCAGACGTAATTTGAGATGGATTTAAGATGTTCATTTTATCCAAGGAAAGCATTAGGTCTGGTCTAAACCCACTGTCTGGGAGTCAGCTGGAATCTTATGGGTTTCTTACTTTAATTCACCATTATTATTATAACCAAACTATTTTTAAAAGGGTGAACTACAACAGTCCTAGGATATCATGTAGTTCATGACATGTTGTGGAAGCTCATGATAAAAAGCATATTCTCCACAACCCCAAGGACCAAAAGGCCATGCATGTGCCCCAAAGTCCAGATGAACTCTAAAAGTGGCAGCAGAGCACCCCAACAATAAACACCAAAGCTCTGCCTCCCACCTTGCTCTGATAATATTACACATTTTCCATCAAAACCTTTCATTTAAGGGCTGCTGTGACTTCCTAAATCCATAAAAGCCCCGTGGATATTTGCTCTAGGGAAACAAAAGGCACCAGACAACATTCAGTAACAGAGGCATAAAATTCAGAAATAACTAAACTTTGGGTTTTATATCTTATGAATGCTTAATTTTGATTTTATCTTAGCAAATAACAGTATTGCTCTGGGTGAAATTAGAAAAACTGTCGCTGCCCAAAACCGTGGGTGTTTTTGGGAAGGTTTTTTTTTTGGTTGAGTTGGCAATTTGAGATAACAGTCTTGGTAATGAAAATGTGGAAATTACTTTAACAGCCCAAATGGCACCACTGCAAAACTGTAGCATAAAAATTCAGACTCTGTTAGAGCTTATAAGCTTGGCTTAAATAGAGCAAAACCTTACTTAAGTATCATCTTTTTATTTGTTCAGATTCAGCATATTTTACAAATAGAAATGTAATATAAAAAACCGTAATGATTGTTGGGCGCTGACTCCTTCCCTTTCTTTACATTAAAAAATAGACTGGTAAATGGAGCATTTACTCAAAAACATCTCGAAGCAACAGTGGAATAACACAGCCACCCATAAAGTAACACGTTATCAGAATTTTAATGACCTTGATTTTCTTCTTCCCAAAGTCTCCCCCTTAATGAGATCACTCTGTAGAGTGACTGCACTCACTGAAAACCAAAATCTTGGGACCTGCTTTAATTATTTTTAGATGCTCCTGTTCTATTTCCTTAAAAAAAATACAACCCCCCCCAAGAAATAATAAAAAAAAAACCAAACAAAATTCAATAACTAGTAATCAAAATGAGACATAAATCTGTACTTTCCATCCTGGCTGTGACCAACAAAGCCACGAGCTCAGGAAAATGGGCTCATTCCCATTGCAAAGGGAACTTCAGGGACTTCTGAATCCCAAATGAGTCTGGAACTGAGTTCCTAAAACACAGGAGCTGACAAATCCTTGCTCTGAGCTGTGACATTTCACACCCTTCTGCAGCATAATCTCGCTTTCCTCATGGTCGGCGTTGTGATACTTTGTGTTATCATAAAACCTTTCCTGGTAATCAAAACATTGTTGTGCAGTAAATCCCATGTCTTAATGTAAGATAGAAATCAATCACCATTACCACCTCACACTGGATGTGCTGGAGTCGAAAAACAACTTCACATCACTGCTTTAATATCATTTTGGTGAATTAGAGAAAGAGACAGAGCAAGAGGTGGACAGAAAATGAGAGAGCAAAAAAAAAGGCAATGATTTCTATGTTAAAGAGCCACTTGTGGAGTAACATCCCAGCTCTACTGTACAGAAAAATCTGGAAAAAAATGGGAGTTGTGAAACAGGGAAAGGAAAGGGAGGCTGAGGAACCATTGTAAAAACTTTCTGATGTTTTCTCTGATGTGATTAAAGTGCTAGTGAGAGTGTGTAAGTGTGCTGCAATATCCTGTTTGAGCTTAGCCAATATTCCTGAAGCTCAGGGATAATGTTTCCCTCTCCTTTTCAGCCTCTGAATGCAGCACAGAGTCTTTCCAACACAGAAAATGCCAACCAGCCTTACAAGAACCTTTTAAAGAGCCACACACTGAACCAGGGCACTGCTGAAGGTTGGGCTTGGTGATCTTGGAGGTCTTTTCCACCCTTAATGATTCTGTGATTCTCACAGAGAATAAGGGAGCAGGTGAACAAAAGCAACCCAGAAAAAAACTTCTAATGGAAAAGACAGGAACCTGAAAGTTTCTGAGTGGTTCAAAGAGTGCTTAAGGCTATGAGAAAATATATTCTCTCCTGCTTTGTAATCCATCTTTGATAAAACAATAGATTAGTACCCTCAGGGACAGACTTTACCTTGTATATCCTGGTAGCCATTAGCAGTCCATGTATCTTATTTGATTGTCAGCATTCTGGAAGACACATTCTGAAGGCTTTGCAGGCATTAATGTAATGCCAGGATATTTCTGCACAGAACCTGATAAATAGACACAAGAAATTTCCTTCCAGTGTAAACAGAGCAGCAGAATTTGCAGTAAAATATCCAGTATTTCCAACCTCATCATATCTCCACTCTGCTCTGGTACATTGGGTACCATCAGACTGAGAAAATGCATCATACAGGGACACCTTCCACCATTCCAGGTTGCTCCAAGCCCCGTCCAACCTGGCCTTGGACACTTCCAGGGATCCAGGGGCAGCCACAGCTTCTCTGGGCAACCTGTGCCAGGGCCTCCCCACCCTCCCAGCCCAAAATTTCTTGTGTTCATACAGAATCGTGGTGAAAGGCAGGAATTGGCAGGTTATTTATTGGTTTCCATTCCCTTTATTTGTTAAAAATCAGTTGTGAATTTCTGTGTTTGACCAATTTATCTTTATAATCACAACTCAACTGGAATTTTTGCAGCTGAGATGTAGGAAAGAATATCTACTCCCAGATCTGTCAAGTTTGGTTTTATGCACCTCATTTTTTTTTCTTTTCCATAATGAAAAAAAATCATAATATTGTGAATCAGTTATCTGCAGGGGGAAAAGGAATAACTGGATCAAGTCAATCAAACATTAGATTTATACAGGTACAGAAACTTCTAACTTTTTTTTCCTTTAATTTGCTGTAAGAAACAGTGAATATCATAGAATCCCTGACTGGTTTGGATTGGAAGAAACCTTAGGGATCATCCTGTGCAGGGGCAGGGATTGGACTCAATGATCCTTATGGGTCCCTTCTAGCTCAGAATATTCCATTATTCTGTGATTTTGCAGCAATCACAAAGAGGGAGGTTTTGAATCAGCAGCTCACAAAGGAAAAGGATAAGAATGAAACCTGAGAGCAAAAATAACCTTTGCAATATGGGAGAACTGGCCATCAACAGCTTCCAAAACATCGAGACATTCTCATCAAATAGATGGAAAGGAAAAAAAAATGGCAATAAATGGGATTATTGAATAAGATTATTGAATAATAACCCTGTTAGTCACCCAGGGAGGGGCACGAGAGACACCAGTTTTTGAACCACATTTGTCAGGCTGTAGCTGTGGATATCTAATTGTATCTCTCCTTCCTAAGAGAAAGAGAGATAAACTGATGCCATTTGGACAGATTGTGTCCCAAACGAAAGCAAAGGATGCGTTTCCAAACTGCTTCCAAGGGGAACTCTTTAACACACAGGGCAAAATAGCCAAGGGAGGCAAATCGACCTACAGCTCATCCCTGCAAGGTCTGGGCAGCTCGAAATCTCTGCCCAGTCCTGGCAGGTTTATGTTTATTGCTATTATTTTAGAGGTATTGAGGGAGTGCAGGTGCAAAGGAGAAATGTCAGATTATGCACATAAACTGAGGGTCATTTTTTTGCCAATGGTTCTTAAATAACAGAGTATAAACCCATTAATCCTGTTCTCATTTTGTCTTAAGTGCTGAGTGCTTAACTGAGATTGATCCCTCCCAGGTGGAGATAATGTCCATGGGATTTCAAGTAACAAAACCCTCATATTACAGTAAATTAAATTTGTATAGTTGGACATTAGTGGATTATTTTATTACCCTAAGCACAGCAGATATTTAGTCCACTTTCTGAAATATATTATTATATAGTCACTGGTTATATCCATTGCAGAAATATTCCCACGGGAGCCACATTCCTAGTGCAAGTTAGACCAGGATCTCTCTTCCTCCTTGTGCAACAGCTGAATGGAGCTGAAGCTGGAGCTGCCACATGAACAGTCCTCCAGGTGAAGGGATCTCTTATTTGCTACCCAAATTTGAGTGGATTTCTTTATTAATTTCTTTCACGTGGGCAAAGAAGACAAATCCGGAGAAGGTGGGGGATTTTTAAGGCAATGAAGCCCCTTTTTGTTCTCCACTGGCACAAAGATGGACCTGTTTTGGGGGAAATGTATTAGATCAACAGGTAGATGCTTTAGGACAGAGGCTTTTGAATCAGATGGTGTTTGTGTCTTGCTGCTCTCTGTGTGACCCGCTCTCAAACTGGATCAGAAGGATCAACTCCTTGAGGAATTCCTTTCAAAAATGTGTTCGGGTGAGGAAAGAGCTAAATGGTTTCTCTCTGGGTTTCCTATCCACAGTTATAATGAAAAAAAAATCATAATATTGTGAACCAGTTATCTGCAGGGGAAAAAAGGAATAACTGGGTAAAGTCAATCAAACATTAGCCTCCAGTTTTGTAAACTGTCACCAAAAAATCACTTAAAATGTTGTATTACGACATATTTTTACGTTTCCGCCTTTCCCTTTTTCTCAGCCAGGCTGGCTGACCAATATTTCAGCAAGGATTTAAGGGTTTGAGGTTATTTTACATAAAACTGTAATTATAAATCCACCAGAAACGTGGGCTTCTCGGACAAAAGAAACACATAAGCTGGAAAGCAAAAGTGGAGATAAGTCTGTGCAGAGCTGCCAAAAAGAAAGAGAGGATGGAGCTTGTTGAAGCTCCTTCTGTCACAGGGGTAAAAATGATAAGGAGTGAGTGAGGCTCAGCTGTCAGGAGCATTCCTGAAGCACTGACAAGCTCCTTTAATAGGGTGGATCCCAATCCCCTCTGTTTGCAGCACAGAGGATTCCTGGGACACTGGACAGCTGTGCCTGGATCAGTGGAAGCAGGGCTGAGGGAAAGGAATGGGATGCACAACCATCCTGCCCATTTTCACACCTCAGCACCGGTTTAAGAGGCTTCTGACAGCGGCTCATCAGAGAAAAAAAGCTGGCATAAATCAGAATTACGAACCCCAGCGCCACCAGTGGCCACATCAAAGGGAGTGTGACCCCAAAGGCAGCTGGTGTGCAATTTGTGATGGAAACAGAGGAACAGGGATCTCCTGTGCAAGGCAGAATGGAGTCATCTTTAACAGGAATTCTAAGCTTGGTACTAATTTTCAAGGATCAGGCTGAACATGAACACAAATTACTAATACAGATGGGTTCATTGATAAGCTTCTCCTATTAAAAATATGTTTGGGAGCAAAGATTACCATATAAACACATCTAAGGAAAAATATAATTGATGAAGAATATATATAAGCACAGTGCTGGCACAATTAAAGGATCATATTAATTAGCTTTAAATATATTTAGGCTGGAGCTTAATAAAGGATTTTTACCACCCTGAGGAGGCTTTTAAAGAACCTTCCAGTGTATCATATATTTTGGAAGTACATGTAGTGTTTGGTTGATTTGAGAGAGGTCTGGGGACTGAGAAGGCACCTTTTCCTCCTGCACTTTTAAGAAATTAGGAGAGAAAATTGATTGTGTTTGATGGTATCCTTGTTTATGCAGGTTTCTTTATGTGAAAGTCATTAACCAGGTGCTCCAAAGTCTGAAGCCTATATTTTAATAGCTTTTTAAAAGATGCTATGCAGTAGATGTTGGATTCTTTCTGACTGTTTATCAAATCTTTAGCTTTATTTGGGCCGTGCTTTCTTGATTTTTTTTGTTCACTGGTTTTTGGCACACCTCAGAAGACTGAAAATCCTGTGGCGAGTGCTACTGACATGAAGAACACAAAGAAGCTTCCACAAAATCTTGAAACAGGTAATTTTGATAAGACTGTGTAGCTCTAGGGATAATCTTCAGAATGAGCAACAATATTTTGAAAATGTGTGAGCAGAGTTACCATTGTTTGTATCCAAACCAGTGTAACCAGTGCTCCTTCACATTATTTTTAAGTGACAGTTTCTGAAATATTCATTTTTAATGTTTTTGTGCAGAAGCTATTAAAAACTTTTCCAGTATTAAGTGTTTCATTACCATAAGCTTTTGTTTTCCTCACTCCCTCCAGCATTCCTGGATTACTCGTTCATTGTATGGACTTTTTGCTTGCATAAGTTACATGACTTCATTAAAAATAAAGTAACAACTGAATGGCCACACTCCTCTCTAATGATATTCATCTAGAAATGCAAGATAATTGTAACCGTACAAAGCCTTTTCACCCTCTACTGATCTTTTTTGTCCTCTCTCCTTTCTATTTTCTCACATTCATTTCTCAGACATCAAATTTAGTCCTTTCCTTCCCTGCCTTTTGCTGTTTCACTAAACACTCCAGAACAGGTTTTCTGCATCTCCAGCATCCCTTAAAGCAGCCCATAATTCGTTTTTTTACCTGATCCCATCAAACATCCCATGGTAAGTTCACTCTTTTATACTGAGCATTTATATTGAGGTATAAATATATAAAATATATTTTTATTATAAATACATAAAACCACATTTTTTTTCAATTTTCAAACCATAATCTGAGCAGCTCCATTGCAGAATAATCTGAAGGCACCACCAAACTTTGGGGGAGACTCTTTGACTCTTACCTTGCAGCTCACAGAGAGCAAAGCACTTTAAATAATTCCAATGAACCCTCCTTGTAAAACCTTTATTTTTTTCCCCCTCTGAGGAAGGGGCAAACATTTAATTTCAACATGGATTATCTTTTTCTTTTAGATAATAATCATAAATGAAAAGCTGGCAGAGGAGCGCAGGTTGTGTGTTACACATTCAAAATACCATCAGTGCTTGTTGTTTTGCTGGGTGAATATTTTGTACAGAAATAATGCAGAAACTCTGAGAACTGAGTCCTTCAAACTGAAAAGCTGCTGTTCCAGGAAAAAAACCAACAATGTGGATTCAAGTTCAAGGGTGTTTATCACCAGTGTACTATTCAAAACCTGGGCTTATTGTTCTCTCTCTATTTCATAATTATGCATTGGAATAGAAATGTTTTTTTGTAGCTGAAAATCCAGCCCAGAAGAATAAAACTGATGACAAGAGATAATTAATTCAGGGGAGCACATAGAGAAACTCATTAAAAGGCAACAGATTGATGACATCTGTTAAAGCATTAAATATATATCCCCAAAGCAATAATGTTTGTCTTTGATCCTTTCCTTTCCAGCCAAAGGGAACAGATTTTTTATGGACCTTTAAAACCACCTTTTTTTTCCGTTCAGATGAGTAGGAAGTCGACTAAAAGGTCTTGATGTTTGCTCAGAAATAGGATATATTTGTCTTCTTCATCAACATGAGGATGAGAAAGTTGTAACTCAACATGTTGGGCCTTAAAATAGCCTTTCAAAGTCACAAATTGGGCTGCAGGGAGAGCAGGTCTTTGAAAGGCTTGGGCTGAAATTAATGAATTTCGTATTAATGATGACCTTTTGTCATCATTAATATGAAATTTTAAGTATGACCTGTAAGTACAAGCCCCACCAATCTCTCTCTGAATCATTTAATAAAATCTCAGTATTCTTCCCCAGCCTTTAAGAATTTATTACTTCTAACTTATTTTGATGTCTTTTCACAGTGTTTGTCCAGTGCAATATTTGTGCTTTGAAGTTACTTTGAGAATAGGAAAAAATCAAGGGAAATTGGTATTTTGAGGATCTATATTCACTAAGATTTGGGAGACTGAGGGAGAAAAAAAATCAGTTGGAGAGTAAAGAACTGGGGTGTGGGAATGGCCATAAAAAACCTGTGGAAAACAGTGGGGAAAAGTCCCTCTCCCAGAATGTGACAAGTTCAACCCATAACTACAGATATCCAAGTTCAGTCCTATGAAACCCTTTCTGTCAGGAAAGATTTGGAAAACTGGAACAGAGTAAAACTGAGCAAAATTTGTGGAAACCTCAGAAGGATTTGCACATTAGAGCAAGAACAGGGCAAATGATAAAATAGGCTGTCCCTGGCTTATTTTCCTTCAATATAAGGAAATAAATTGCATGTCATGTAAACCCCTTATTGCTAATAATTAGAGTGTAACGAAAGCCCGTGTACCCATCACCTTGCAAACTTTGAAATGTGTTTTCCTAATTAAAATGGCCCTTTAGCACAAAGCAAAACAAGGAAGTTTCGCAGACTGAACACTTTCTAAGTTAAAAATGAGCCCTTCATAAAATTTTTCTGGTATTATCTTTGTAGGTAGAGGTGAGCAGTGGTCACTACATTTGTTAACGGGTAAGAAAAATTAGAATCCCACCAAATTTTTTCATGGAAGTAGGGAATACTTCCCTGGGGAGATTTTTAAAGATCTCCCCATTTGTGTTATCAAAACCCAGATGGAGAAATTTCCATGTAGAAAAGAAAAAGCCAACAAGGTATGTCTACAAGTTAAATATTTATAAAATTACAAATATTTCACGTGGAATGGACACTTAAAAGCTGGTGGGCATGTGTGTGTATAGATATATAAAGAAGAAATCTGTAATGATAACAGATATACAGTCCTTCCCACTGCATCTAGTTAGTGGTAAAATTAGGGTGGGGTTTTTTTCCAATGGAAAAGTTGCCCCATTCCTAACAATATTCCTCAGTATTGTACATGACTGGATGGGATTTAAGGTCCTTCCAACACAAATTAGTCTGTGATTCTACGTTAAATAAAATAAAGAGTGTTTCTGCTGGAGATCTTACACGTGCAGTGTGGTGGTACTTCCTCGGAGCTTTAATTCCCAGGTTTTTTCTCTTCCCATCACTTGAAGGGAAGCAAATTCCCTCCACTTACTGAGGAAGCAAATTACTCTCCCATTATAATGTAATGATGAAGGAGAGTGGTGTTTTCTCACAATGGAAAAATCACATGTAGCTGCCTTTCTGAGCAAGAAAACACTGCACAGCTATTAAAAAAAAATGCAATTAAGCAGAATAAAATTAGCTTCCAGTGGGTATTGTGATAAATAACAAATTGATGCCACAAAGAAATTTGCTGCTAAAACTCCTGTTTCTGTCAAATCAGGTTTATTATACGTAGTTATAGTTTAGTTATAGTTTGGGAAACATAGAGGTGAGTGGAAATGCATTTGTTCAGGGTGGGAGTCTGATGTCTATAATTCATTCATGAGACTCACCAACTGTCCCTTGCAAACTTTTGATTAAATTGGTGATTTCAGAACTATTTGAACGTGTACCTTGAGCTAAAAGCTGCTCAAGATGATGTTTAATGACAGACAGAATTCTAAGTCAAAGTGGCAGGAAATAAATTTCCCACCAGCAAACCTACTTGTTGTAGTTAAGATTAAAAACATCATCACTTGGTCATAAATATGTACAGGAAATGTTTCCTTGTCCTTCAGAAAATGTCCAAGCTTTTGAAAGCTCCTATTCCTCAGATAAAAACCTTTGCCAAGTGGTTTGTAAAGAGTTGAGGACATTTTTTGTGGTTTTGGTGCTTGACACTTCCAGCTGCACGTTCAGATTCGAGAAAGTCTCTCTTTTTTTTTTTCTTGTGCCTGTAATTAAAGATTTACACAGCTTGGAACCAAGACCAGAGGCAACTCAGCTGAGAACAATAACGTGGTACTGGGGCAAAACAGGGGTTCAAAACTGATGTCCCACCACAGGGAAATGTCCTTTCTTGCCACTGACTGTGGCATCCCAGCTCCTCCTTTTTTTTTTTTTTTTTGCTGAACCCGCAAATTTGGACCCCTGGAATTCTGAAAATCCGTTTCCTTACAGGACACAGCGTAAATGTGGTTTAAAATTTTCCAGTTGAGACGTGTGTCTTCCTAATTTATTTCTAAAATACCTGTTGCTGAGTCTGGATGTCCCTCCTCGGCAGCCTCCACCTTGGTGTGTCCTGCACGACTAAGGGGGAGGCAAAAAATCTAATTCAATCTGATTTTAATGGTGTGCTCTGTTTTTAACACCATTTTGTCCCTTGGCATCAACCTTGAGCTAAAGGGATGTCAGTCAGAACCCCTCGTGCTGCAAATGGAAAAAGGCCTCTTTCCTCTTGACACTTTTAGACCAGTAAGAACCAGTTCAGAAATGGTGAGCTGGGGTGTCTCATACTGGGCTGTGCCTTTCCAGCCACAGCTAAAAACTGCACCAGTGTCTTCCGTACTGGTAAAGACTGGGCTGATCAGATGGCACAGCAAGGAATTAATTGTGTTTATTGGCCCATTTTGATGGTTGCTGAGAAAATCATATGGGAGCTAGGAAGGGAAAAATCAACCAAGCCCAAACCCCCCCCCAGACAACAGCCCTAAATCCAAAATAACTCTCTCATCATTAGCACATTTTGTTCAGCAATGAGATGACTTTCTGGTACGAGTGAGAGCATCCCTGAAAGGTTAATTTTCAAAGGTGTTTTCCCATCTGTTTGATTCGTGGGCATTTATAGCGAGTTCACAGGACCTGAGTGCACAGGAACCATGGAGATATTTCTACCTCAGATGTCACAAAAATATCTATTTGTTCTAGTTTATCACCTTTTTACAATTATCAACCCACTTTTCTCTTGCAGTGAATCAATGGCAGCAATAAACCAAACTGCTCCAGGCAGCAGATGCCATAAAATGCACTTTCTTCCTCCTCAGAGAAAGTGTGAAATCTTCTGTACAACTTATAAGCACAGGAAGTGCATTTCATGGCACAAGAAATGTAAATATTAATGGAATCATGGAATTGGGAATGGAAAGCCACTGCTAATGTGAGCTTGAGGGGATTTTATTCTGCTGTGGCACCATTTAACAGACTGTGATTAATGCCAAACAATGCCATGGATCAGCCTGAACTGGCAACAATCACTGAACAAAAGGATGAAATAAAAAATATTCCCTCGTGCAGAACACTGAATCTATAGTTTAGAAACACATGTGGAAAATCACAACTTGTCTCCACAGAAAAGCATGATTTAGTGAATCTGTAAAATTCAGTTTAAGTGCAATAAATTCACTATTACATAACCATTTGTGACATTTAGGTTAAGTACAGCCAAGTGCATAAATACTAAATTAAAAACATGAGGCTGGGATGAAGTTTTACAGAACAAAAAGGCACCAGGAATCCCAAAAAGATCACAAAACATGCATAAGATATACATGTTTGCCATCTACTATTTCTAATAGGCTTTTGATTTAGAAAAAATGAATTTCCTAAAGTCATAATAGTTCTCACCTACCTGTCCTTCCTTTCCTTCTGTGTTCACTTCGTATGGAAACACTACTGAATGCATATGATTATACAGAAAAAAGAGCAGGGCTTTTTTTTTTGTGGGTGGAAGAATAAGAAAAGCACTCAAAAAACCCCGTATTTGTTGCTTAATGAAATAAAACTTTCTAGTCCATCTGCAGTCCAACATGAACACAGTCATGGGCCACGTGAAGATCCTGCATGGTGTTTATAGCACTTTAACCCACTTTTCTGCAACTTTTGATCCACAGGAGCTGAAAAAATAATGGAATAATTCCAAATGAGTCGTTAACTCTGTTCAATGTTCCTTCCTTCTCCTCCCATCCCCGAGGAAATGGGATGACATGAAACCATTGGGCCCAAATTCTCACCTTGTAAAAAAATCTTCTTAGAGTTCAGGAACCAACCACCTTCATGACTAAAGGACATGAAAGAAAATAAGAAATACACCCTGACATTGATATGAACCCAGCTGTGCTCACGAGGTTATGAAAGTGGGGAGGGCTTTGGAGCCACTACATTTTTTCCCCTTATTAAATAGACCTTCTGCTTTCCTCCTGTTCAGTAGGTAAGAATATTTCAGCCCCAGACTCTCCTGTGTGGGATTATGTATTTCTTCATCACATCTTTAAAGCCCTTCCATGCCATTATTCTCCTCCTGCTGAAAGCACAATGAACATTCAACTCTGGGTCTTTTTGCCAAGTGGCCTCTCTCTCCTCTTTCCAATAACTCATTAAACTCACATTTTCCAGGAATCCCTCCTACTTTGTTTTTTGCTAATCATTAATCTCTTCCTGCTTTTCACTGCTTTAAATCCTGTTCAAATTCCCATTCCCCCCCCCAATCATCATTAGGTGAAGCCGACTCTTCTTGGACCTTTGATTAAGGATAAGATGGAAATCCCTCATCATGTGGAGACTTTGTTTAAACAACCAGGAGGGAAAAAAAAACCCACAACAACAACAAAAAAAAAACCAGGTTATTTTTCTCATAACTTAAAAAATGAAAATATTTGGTCAGGGGAATTTACAGAGAGAAGGACCCTTGCTGATGGCTTCCCCACATGGCTTCATGGGGGAATTATTCATTTCTAGAATGATATTTATCACCTATCAAACTAGGACTGATTTGGCATTGCAAACTCTTCAAGAATCCCTTATAAGTGCATTGATTGGAGCAATAAATTGCTTTACTTCCTAGTTATATTCCCAGGATTTTCCATGCATGTGCCAGTCATTACTGTCAAAATTTTGCTATAACTCAAAATTTTCAGACGAGCAAAAATGTTACAAATTATTTATAGAGCTAAAAACTTAATTTTAGTCCCACTGATGTTTGGACTGCTTGAAAAAAAATTAATCAGCTTTTATTTGTGGTTAGGACAGGGATGTCACCAGGCTCTCCTCTGGGAGGAACTGTGATGGTGGTTGTGGTGTTTTCTTCCTCCACAGCCATGGGCTCATTGGATTTAGGCATTTTATTCACATTCTGCTTCCTTTGCATTGTCTTGCAGCTAAAGTTTGAAATCTGCAGACCCAATTGATGCAGAGGGATAGGATTTGTAACCCAGATAAGATTACAAATATGATTTGGAACCCAGTGCCAGCCTAATTGTGACTGAATTTTATTGTGTGTGGTATTGGCAGAGCTGAAATAACCCTGGCAATAACCGTGTGGCCATATGAAAATATTACCACAGCTAAAAAATCCTAAAACTGACCAAGCTGGAAGCAAGTCCAACACCTGCACCGTCAGGTCAACACAAGTTGTCTGACCTCAGAGAAAAATCAGAATAACCAGGTTCTATCCTATGTGTTATAACCTCTATCACTGTCCTACAGAGATGGCAAGAAAAGGAATTAATGCACACGTTCAGAACTTCTTCTCTTGACAACCTCAATGGGACACCAAAATTTGGATCTGTCTGTTTTGCACAGATCCTCTGATATTTTGGACACATAATCCCAACCACACATGACACAAGTACAACGGTGAACTGGAGGAAAATTACATTTCAATAAAAGGTTTAATAACCTGGGCGTGTCTGAGCCTCATTTAGGGGAAAGAAGTAAGAAAAATGGGAGGGATTAAACTCATACATCTCAAATACCATGAGTGTAAATGACAAATACCACTGATTTTTTAATCCAGACTGGAAACTCCTGTCACCCCCTTCACACTGAAAACCAGAATTACTTCTTCCACAATGTTGTTTCTTCCTCCATTCTGCTTTCATGTGAATAATCTTGTTCACCTGCAGCCCTCTCCACTTTCTGTCCTAGTCTTCGATTAACATTCTCTTCACCCCTATTTAATCACTCTGAACTATCTTTTATGACAAGTTCAGCAATGAGATAAGGGTTTGCGTATTTGATGGGGTTTATGCTACCATAATGTTAATTATTGGTCAAGATACAATAATTAAATCACGAAACCTGTGTATTTAGAGATGTTCCCAGGCTGTTCCAGCCAGAGCTGAGCATCTCTGAAATTCCAGCTGCCTTTCTTCCAGTGCCTCCCGTTCCCTTCTCTCCTTTGTCTGATTTTGTGCCACTTAAATTTCATGGCTATTCAGTTCTTTTTACCAGCCTATTAAGAAAGAGAAAATCGCTCTGTTTCCGACCCTGCTGTTCCATTAGTGACCTCCTTCTTTATCAAATCCTTCAAATGCTGAACATTGCAAAGCTTCTCTACAAACATAAAGAGGTTTAGAAGCTTCTTTCACCACTGGAGCTCCATTAGTGGCTCTGCAGAGGAATCATGGTAGGGTTCCTTGGAGCACCAGCTCTGTCCTGGCTGATCCCTCTGGCTGCTCCCCAGCAGTGGTTGGAGCTGCTCCTGAGCTCAGTGGAGGGCCCAGGAGCCTCCCAAGGGGGTTCATTTTGTGCCCCTGCAACATCTGAACCCCCTGTAGTGTCAAGCAGCTGCAAATCAATAAATCTGGTGTGAAACATTAAACCTCCACGTGGGAAATGTCTGAAGAACCCCCAGAGAAGCTGTGGCTGCCCCATCCCTGGAAGTGTCCAAGGATGGGTCTTGGAGCAACCTGGGCTGGTGGAAGGTGTGATATCTGCCACGGTTTGGGGATGTGCTGGAATGAAGCAGATGCACAGAACTATTAAATCCTTGCAACAGTTTTGAGGTAGGACACCAGACAGTGACAGTGATCCAGGGGGAAAACTGCTGGAATAGTGCCAACAGCAAATCCTCTTGGGGAATATCCACACAGGGTTTTCTGAGACCTTTTTAGTGTCTTGGCTGCAGTGGGAACATCTTGTTCAGGGGTCAGGGCACCGACAGGGGTCGGGCACATGGAATCACAGGATGATTGAGGGTGGAAAAGCCCTCTAAGGATCACCAAGTCCAACTGTCAACCCAGCACCACCTCCGTGTTCAGCACTAAACACATTCCCAAGTGCCACATCCACGCGTTTTTTTGAGTACTTCCAGGGATAGGGACTCCACCACTGCCCTGGGCAGCCCTTTCCAGTGCCTGACAACCCTTTCCATGAAGAAATTTTTCCTAATATCCAACTTGAACCTCCCCTGGCACAGCTTGAGGCCGTTTCTTCTCAGCCTGTTGTTGAACATAAAGCAGTGGGATGTGAATTCCTTGGTCCCCTGGGGCCACTATACTGGTCCTAACTGGGCTGGAGGGGCAGAGCCCGAGCTGGTGTGTGAACTGTGTGAATGCTGGAGAACTGAAACCTTTGACTGGAAATTCTTCTGCCCCTGCAGCAACCCAGTCTGCCTCACACAAATGAGCTGTTCTTGCAGCTGTTTCCACCACGACAAAAATAAATATCCTTCTTTAAACAGTGATGGGACTGACAATTAAGGAGAAGGGAAAATAAAAGTGTGAGAGTTGAAAGGATAAAACAGGTATGTACAGAAGCTGAAAGTTTTAATCAGTGTGAAAATCTCTTCTAGAAGGCTCACAGAGGCACTGCTGGGAAGAGGAATCTGTGGCTTCAGAGTCAATATGTTTATTATAAACTTTATCTTGACCATCTGCCACCACTAATCAGATACAATTGGCACTTTGAGTTGGAAGGGAAACATATTCAGGACCTGAGATCCCTCCCGGATGGCAACAATCTAAAAGTTTATCTGCACACAACACCTGGTTTGAATTTGTTTACCTGGGAGGAGAACAAGATTAAGGATGAGGCATCTGCTCCTGCAAACCATGGGGTTGGTTTGATTATTCACATGGGAACCAAACTCCGCTGGTAAAAACACCCGGGGAAACAAATTCAGATTGTGTTGAATAAGCAGGTTCTTTCCTAATCAGAATATTGTGATCACTGCTGGAGAGAGTCCAGAGGAGGCACCAAGATGAGCAGAGGGTGGAGCAGCTCTGCTGGGAGGAAAGGGGAGAGAGTTGGGATTGTTCAGCCTGGAGAGGGGAAGCTTTGGGGTGACCTGATTGTGGCCTTGCAGGACACGAAGGGGCTCCAAGAAAGATGGAGAGAGACTCTGGACAAGGGATGGAGGGACAGGACACAGGGAATGGCTTCCCACTGAAAGAGGGCAGGGATAGATGGGATATTGGGAAGGAATTGTTGGCTGTGAGGGTGGTGAGGCCCTGGCACAGGTTGCCCAGAGAAGCTGTGGCTGCCCCTGGATCCCTGGAAGTGTCCTAGGCCAGGTTGGAGGGGGCTTGGAGCAACCTGGGCTGGTGGAAGGTGTCCCTGCCCATGGCAGGGGGTGGCACTTGGTGGGCATTTGGTCCCTTCCCACCCAAACCACTCGCAGATTCTCTGACTCCTCAGAGGGCAGGTAAACCAGACTTCACATCCCTCTCCTAACACTGGGTCAGGGTCTGACCTCCAAGACTGCCAGAAATTTTATACTGAAACTCAACATCAAACATCCTGGCGAGGCTTCACCATTTCCCTGCTTCTATTTTGGGGGACTGGGCTCTGAAATGCAAAGGTGGGGTGTGAAGAGTTCGCCTGAGTCCATAATTAGCACACTCTGTCTGGTTTATATAACATTTCCTACTCACATTTTCAAAGACTGCATTAAACTTTCAGCACGAGAAGTATTTATGTGCTCGTATTTCATTGAATGTTTTACCATTAACGCAGTTGTATCTCCTCACAGAAATGTGATATTTCAATCACACAGGTGACAGATCTGACATTTAGATTACGTAGTTCCTTTTATTGCCTTCTCTCTCTCAGTTGTAGGGCTCAATTTGACACAATATAATTGACAATTTTTGGGGTTTTGTCGGGTTTTTGGAGGTGGGGCTTCCTTTGTGGGGTCTGTTTTGGACTTTTTGTTTGGGTTTATTTTTTGTTTTTGTTTTGTGGGGGTTTTGTTTGGTTTTGGAGTTTTGTTTTCTTTTTTACTCTGTGTTTGTTCTTTTATTTGATTTGGTTTGGGTTTTATTCTTGTTGTTGTTTTGATTTTTCTGGGGTTTTGTTTTTGTTTGGTTTTTTGTTTGTTTGTGTTTTTTTGTTGTTTGTTTTTTTTTTCTATAAGAAAGGAAATGTTTGGAAGACCAAAAAGTACTCACAAACTTTTAGGGAAAATGTGGTCTAACTGGAACTGCAGCTCAGCAGCTTCCCTGAGGAAAATGCTGTCATATGTATCCCTCCTGGTGAGATTTCTCTGATATAACACTGTGGGAAAAAAAAAAAGAAATGGCAAATTTAATTTTTTTTTTGTGAATAGGTGAAGAAAAGAGGATCCTAAACCAGATTCATTCCTTCTACATAAAGAATATGAATTTTGAAACTTCATCTGGAATTTGATTAAGGAGCCATCCAGTTATTGTCAGGTTGTAATTGTATTTTTGTTGACTTTTTTTTGCAACCTCTTGTTTGCAGAGTTGCAACTCCTTTATTTCTATATTTGGTTGTTTGGTATTCTTTGAGAGAAAAGGCATTTTGGGGCTGAATTAAAATGAAAATTTCTGGAAAGACAACTGGAATGAAACGATTGTGTATTTTTTACTAAAAGTTTGCATTTGTTTTTTTTTTTTTCCCAAAACAGCACTCTGACATTTATAATCAGCCAAATCATAAAAAAAAAAAATTAAAAATGCAGCAAAATCCCCCAAAAATAGAAGTTTCCCTAGTGAAGGATTGATGCTTTTAAAATTCAACCATGCATATTGATGACCTAAGAGTTATTTGGAAAAGCAATGAAAAAGGAAGCAGTAAACAATGGGGATTGACAGGTTTTGATTGTATTTAATTTTGTTTTGACATGTCTGGAATGCAAAGAAGATTTTAAATGTCTAGAGCATACAGGAACAAATTCCAATTAATAGAACACCAGGAAGGGAGAAAATGGCATGCAAGCCTTCAATCTAAATGAAGACTTTATTTTATGAGTTTATTTTATTTATTTATTTTATTTATTTATTTATTTATTTATTTATTTATCTTTTTTATTCTTTTATTTATTTCATATTATTTTTAGCACAGCCCATGAGGGAATATATTCTAATCTGCACTGCTTTTCAAATAAGTAATTTCTGTGTTTGAACTCAACCCTTTGCCAGGCAAACAGATCTTTTTGGATGGTGTGGGAATATGGACAAACAATTCCTAAGGAATTATTGCCAAGTCCTCTCTGCTGCCAAATGTTAATCTCAGCCAAAGAGATGTGATTAAGGAAAGGCAATTAAAAAATCCAGTAACGTGGGTCAACATTAATAGGGAAAGTGGTAATACAGCTGTTAGAAACTGGGGAAGCTTTTCAAGCACTGTATTGAGGGAGAAAGGAAAATCCCAGGAAAATGTGCCATCTTTTCCTTTACCAGCTTCCCTCAGTGAGGATTTTCAAGATCAATAATATAATTATAATTAATAAAATATTTATAATTAATATAATAATTATAATTATACAATTATGTATCTAGATCCAGATTTCCATTCCGGTGCAGTGGCTGTTAGGGAGGGAGGGATGACAATCAATGTGCTCCTGTCCAGGGAATCATGGAATTGTTAAGGTTGGAAAAGCCCTCTAAGATCATCGAGTCCAACTGTCAACCCAGCACCGTGGTCACCACTAACCCATGTCCCCAAGTGCCACAGCCACACATTTTGGGGACACCTCCAGGGCTGGGCACTCCAAACCTCCCTGGGCAGCCCCTGCCAAGGCCTGAACACCCTTTCCAGCAGGAAATTCCTCCTCCTGTCCAACCTGAGCCTCCCCTGGCACAGCTGGAGGCCGTTCCCTCTCCTCCTGTCCCTTGTTCCCTGGGAGCAGAGCCTGACACCACCAGATCCTTGCCCTTCACTCCCAGAGCCGTGTGGTCACTCCTGATGTGCCCAAGGTCCTGCAGGACCAGAGGCAGGGAAGGAGATTCACAGGTGTTGTCCAAACTCAGGAATTTCCATTTTTAAACTGTCTTCTCACTTCCTCCCTCTCAGCAGCTGTCATGGTTTGAAAACCCATCTCACATTAGGTTGAGATGTGGAAGGGGGCTTGGACTAGGGAATTAGGATTTTGGAGGATCTCAAACCATGACAGCAGCACAGAGTTCAGGTTCTTGGCCCTGTTGGGGTTCTGCAAAGACCCCGTTATGTCCTTGTTCCCCCCCCAAACACACAATCACCATTTCTCACAGAAGTCCCTAAAGAAGGAGCCTGGAAAATCTGCACCAACTCCTCTTGCTCTGTGTGCTGCTCCCAGACTTAATAATCAGACTTAATGATCTCCCTAAAATATAGCAAGTGAGATGCCAGTGACATTAATCAATGTTTAACAAAGGCAAGAAGTGCTGCTCACTGAATATAAATACTTGCACAGAAAGATTTAGCATTTGTTTAGGAGCTTAATTAAAAAGCTCTACTTGATGTGAGCGGTGCCCTTTGGAGGATCTAAACTCCTTGATGAAGAAATAAACTGTTTTCCCTCACTTAGAGCTTTCTTTTCTTCCTTCCTGACGAGTGGTTTCGAAGATCAGAAGATAAATTCTCATCTGCCATCCTAATTTAAAAGCTATTTTCACATCCTGATAAGCCCGGGAGTTTTTTTTGGGAGGCTTCATTTTGTTTGCCTCAGTTGTCGATGAACAAACTGAAGGTAATTAACCCAGGCTGGGTATCTCAGGAACATCCAGAGCCTTTGCATTTAGCACAGGAACGGAAAAATTTACCTGGGAAAACCCACATCCACTAAGGATTAAACTGCTTTATATCCCGTTTAATGCAACTGGGTAATTCCAGTGAAGGTCAAGGTGGAGCTATTGTGCTGCATTTAGAGCTAATCTTGGAGAATTATAAAAAAAAAGCATAATCAATAATCAAAAGATGTGGAATTAAACGCTGCAGATAGAGGAGAATTTGATAACATTTTTCCACAACTGCAGCTAAAGAAGATCCTGAGCTTCTCTGAACAAAACCCAGTGGATTACACTGAACCAAAAGTTTCTGAGTCTTTCTGACCTTGGAGTTTCTGGCATTTTATTATGTATATATTATATATATAAATACAAACCCTACACCTTTCTATACCAAACCTGTGATAGGCAATAAAAAATTAATAAATAAAATAAAGAAAAATTCATTTTGTGTCACATGAACAAATTGTCCTATAGTGTCAGTTGTCCATGTCTTTTATTTCAGGAATAAAATCATAGCTTTTTAATGTCCAGCATTAAAGAGAACAATGTACTTCGTATTTAAAAAAAAATTCATAAAAATTATTAGTATAAAAAAAAAGTCCAAAAGTTATGTGGTAATTAAGAAACTAAAACTCAGTGATACTTCTGTTGGCAAAGGGTTTTTACTGTGACTTTACACAAACAGCCGTGGCTGAAATTTCTGCTTCTCATTAGAAAGAGTCCAAAAATCCTCTCTGGGGACACTGATGCTCCCTTAAGGTGAAAGAAAGTAAAAGATCTGAAAGTGTAAAGTGTGCAGGCTGAACAATCACAAAATAAATTATGCCTTTAAAATGTTGACATAGATATTGCTATAATATCATAGTAAAATAATAAATATTACTGCAGTAAAATAAATCAGTTAAAATCTATACAAATACCCTATATTTCAAAATTATTGAAAGAACATTGGATTTATCAAAGCTTATCTTTTCCCTACTCTTGGGTAATTGACTATTTATTTTTAGATTATGGAGTCTTCTTGTGAAGAAGAAAAACCACCTTTGAATTCTCAAATTTTCCTGGAATGGAAAATTATTTTAGTCTGAGCTTAATTGGTTTTCTATTTTTTAGCTGATGCTGCCAGCAGCATTTGGGGCTTACTTCTTTTCATTAGGAACAGGGATTTATGACAGCCAGGTATCTGGCATGAGCCCATTCAATTAAAAATAATGCCGAAAAATTCTATTTACCTTAACAGAAGTATAAAATAATACTGGATAGCTCTTCTGTGGAAGTGCAAAGACCTTGTCAAAGTCCTTGTTATTCCATCATTTATCTGCATGGGAGGTGATTTCCAACCCAAAAGGATTTTATGACCCAGTGGGCAAATTCAAGTTTGCTTTATGTCAACTCACGTCCTCCTGAAAGTCACACCCCCAGACTAAAACCTTGAGCCAAAGCCCACTGGAGACACAGAAATTCCCACCTTTGTGGTGGACCTGGAAAATATTTCCTATAATATCGTGTTACTAGGGGAGATTCTTAAAATCCAGTACTTTTAGCCAGTTTTTATCAGAGGAAACACTGTTGAGCTGTTACAAGTCTGGGGCACGAAGACACATCAGGACAGCTACAGGATCAGAGATTCCATTTCCCAAAGAATTTCCACAGGATATACACACTGAACTAAAATGGGGAGTGAGGAATCATGACTGTAATTCCTGAAGCTCTAAAAATAAGGCTCAGTTCAATTCCCTCAGGACTTTCATCCAAGCTTAGACCGGAATTTGAATGCAGAACTATGATTTTTCACTGATGTTTTTGTTACACCAGCAGACCCCTCCTTCCCTGACAGGGAACAGATCGCTTTGGAGACCTTCAAATTACTTTAAATCGGGAATGACTCCCAGTTTTACTGATTACAGCTGGTGGACAGGGGTGTTTTCCCAGTGAACTTCAATCCCTGTGTGTGAGCATCTCTTTGGATGACACGGCCATCCCTGCTCCTGGGAAAAGCCAAACCCGCCTCAGTGGGCTGGGACAGGATATTTTACTGCTCAGCGTTCGTTCTGTACATCCACAAAATATTGCCTTCCTCTTTCTGATCAGAGAATCCCAGAATCCCAGAAGGTTTTGGTTGGGAGGGGCCTTTAAGGCTCTTCAGTGCCACCCCCTGCCATGGGCAGGGACACCTTCCACCAGCCCAGGTTGCTCCAAGCCCCGTCCAACCTGGCCTTGGACACTTCCAGGGATCCAGGGGCAGCCACAGCTTCTCTGGGCAACCTGGGCCAGGGCCTCCCCACCCTCCCAGCCAACAATTCCTTCCCAATATCCCATCTATCCCTGCCCTCGGGCAGCGGGAAACCATTCCCTGTGTCCTGTCCCTCCATCTCTTGTCCATAGTCTCTCTCCATCTTTCTTGGAGCCCCTTTGTGTCCTGCAAGGCCACAATCAGGTCACCCCAAAGCTTCTCCTGTCCAGGTTGAACAATCCCAACTCTCTCCCCTTTCCTCTCAGCAGAGCTGCTCCATCCTCTGCTCATCTTGGTGCCTCCTCTGGACTCTCTCCAGCAGTGATCACAATATTCTGATTAGGAAAGAACCTGCTTATTCAACATAAACTGAATTTGTTTCCCTGGGTCTTTTTACTAGCCCAGGTTGCTCCAAGCCCCGTCCAGCCTGGCCTTGGACACTTCCAGGGATCCAGGGGCAGCCACAGCTTCTCTGGGCAACCTGTGCCAGGGCCTCCCCACCCTCACGGATCATTCCCTCCTAATGAATGATCCCTCTGAACAGCAGAAATTTCCACATGGCTCTTTGGAGGACTTCACTGATAACTTGTTACACCACAAAAACTGGTAAAATCTCCCCGTGTTTTCCCTGAAACCTCCGGAAAACCCGTTCAAGCAGGTTTTTTCAAGTTCAGTGCTTTAATGCTCACCACTCAAAGCCTGATTGAAATGGGTGGTTTAAGATTACACGTGGTCAACAAACATAAAGGGCTGACATTGTGAGATAATTAAAGTACAGATCTGCCAGATTCATGGGCAAAGATTTGATTTAAGGAAATAACAAATGGATTTTTCCACAGAAGACATCAATGCCTGTGCACCTCAGAGTCCTTTTTCTCTTTTTAGCCCTTTGGCAGAGGCCATGCTCTCTCAAGTGAAACCTATTATCTCTAAAGCAAAGGCAATAGACTTTAATTGGGTTACTGAATATCACAAAGAGGTTAAGGGAAAGATATTGAAGCTCTTCACTGAAAATATATTTTAAAGAATACATAAGGAGGTCGAATCTCCTGAGATTGTCTAGTATTTTAAAGAAATTCGGAGAGCACTTAGTGTGAATTCTATTTTAAAATGCTTTCAGAGGCTGGAAAGTTTGACTGTTAGTGGACATTACATTAATGTAAGGAAGTCAAGGAATTGAGACTTTTGGACCTTCAGAAAAGAAGAATAAACTTGAGGAAGTTCTGTACAGACACTGGAAGTTAAACCTGTTTGCAAACAGGTGCAGCTTTGCATGTCTGGTACTGTGTGCAAACATACAATGTGGTTCTCTCTATACAGCCTTTCACTGGAAAGGAAATGCAAGAGGAAATTTCCTCTCAACACCTGTGTTATAAAAATATAAATGTAATAATAAAAATATAATAATATAAATATAAATATACTAATATAAATATAAAAATATAGTGCTCAGACAAGGAATAAATATTAGTTAGAACTAAATATGTAGACATTATTTAATGATTAAAAATAGTTTTCTCCAAAGGTTACAGCAAAAATCAAGGCCAGTTTTCAACTAGAATTTCTTAGTCTACTTCTCTTTCCTTGTAGAGGCTTAAAAAAGATAGTTTAAAATGTTTTTATTAAAAAATCACAAGCCACTTCCAAGAGGAGTTAGTGGAGGATTTTTAAGCTTTGGATAAATAAAAATTAAAGATTTTTATGAATCCTGTTCCCTGCAGCACTCAGCACTGCTCCAGAATCCTGACTTTGCAGACACCTCTTTGCCTCTCCAGCAGCACATAAAAATAGTGTGGTGATAGTCTTTAAAGCCTTTCCCTGCTCATCCCAATGAAGTACTAAGTTTTGCTATTTATTTCCAGCAGGAGGAAAAGTGATGCCGTGGATTTTGTTTGGGATGTGCTCTTTATGGCCCTCCAGCTGTACCACTAAAACACTGAGCTCCTCCTCTCCCCACAAAGCCAGGCCCCAGGAGAATCGGGGTATTAACTCCAAATGAGTATTTCAGGGCTGCCTTCAAAAGATTTCTGCTCTTAAATGCGGAGGTGGAACGAAAACAGAGCGTTCCCGGGTGCCAAGAATTCCCACCCAGCTGTGCTGCACCCGAGCAACGAGTGAGGAAGGTTTATGTGGGAATGCTGGGACGTGCATTTTGGCTTCAGTTCACACCCTGTGTGTTTCCTGAGTCGGTAACATCACCTGCAATAACCTAATTTGCTTTTCATTTGAAGACCGAGAGGATGAAACAAAAAAAAAACATTCCGTCGTAATTTTCGCTCCAAATCACATCTTTGTCCCCAGTAAAGTTGGAGGGAAATGAGCAAAAGCCCATAAAGTTTGAAACTCATTTCATGTCCTCTGAAAAATTGATATGTGTTCCTGTAGCTTTTGAAATCAGTACAGAGCACACTTAGTGTTTATTGCACGGCTTGAAATTAGATTCCTTTTTTTGAGAGCTTTATGACAAAAAAAATTATGCGTTGCTATTTACAACACAATTGCTAAAAATTCCTGGGAATAACAGATTGTCATTTCACACATTTTCATTCCAAAAAGGCCAGACATTTTACTCAGATTATAATATAATTTATCTCTAAGTAGTGATATAGTGGGCAGAGAGCTTTGTCTCAGATAATGGCATTGCAAAAAGTAGTTCTAGCTAATAAAAAACACAATAAAACCTGGACATCTGCATTGAAGGGCTTTGTAGGGATCAGTAAAACATTCCACTGAAGGCAGCCATTTTGACCAGTCTTTAATAGATTACAAAAGCAAGATATAGAGTTATTGTATCCATGCACAATCTAATGACAGTAACCCAACCAACACAGAAACAGAACCAGGAGTGTTCTCCAAAAGGAAACTTTGACCTGTTCCCAGTACAGCTGAAAAGGGTCAGTGAAAGCAGCACACTGTGTTTTTTGACAAAGACACCAATGCAATTAAAAACTATGTCTCAGAAGTACTTTGCCCACCCCTCATCCCTATTTGCATCCTACCCCAATGCCACGAGCCCTCAGGGTCCCCAACACATGCAGGAAAACATTAAATATTTCTGGTGCTGAAAACAAATGTTGTGACTGTGTTTTGTTCCCTTTTCTTGCATGATTGGAATTTCTTCTTTATTATCCACTCCTTTTTGTCAGTATCATGTAATTGTAGGGTGCAAACACTGAAAGGTGATAAAAGAATAAAAGAAAACATGCATAGTTACTTTCACTCTTAAAAACCCAAATTAACCAACTGAAGAACCCCCAAACTCTGAGTGTTTCAAGAGATGGTCAAACAGTATATATTGATTTAAGACTGCAATCACAACCCTCCAAGCAAGGGCAGCCAGCTGGGGCCAGTTTCACATTCCAGGTGGAACAAAAACCAGAAAAATAAAAATTTGAAAAATAGATAAAGTAGCCCAAAAGTCCTAACTTACCAACTGAAACCATTTTATTGTGTCTTATTGAACAAAAAATGGGAGGCCCTTTCTGAGGGGCTTGTTAAATGTCTCTGCCATTGCAAGTGGAATCACTGAAGGATCTTAGACCTCCCAACTATCAGAAGCTCAGAGAATGTCTTATTAGCTGAGAACAGCATCAACTGTAATTCAAATCTTCCTTAATTCACATCTTTCTATCACGTGCCCCCAATTTCTAAAGCCGTCCCCTACAATCAGAGCCTCAAAGAAAAAATTGAGGTCCCACTAATTTGAGTCCAAAATTCCTGCCAGGATGAATGTATATGTGATTAGACACTTTTATTTAGAGGTTCCACTGCAACTGATTTGCACAGGATTTTGTTTGTGTATCCACATTGGTATTTTGGATGCCTTGGTAGTTTGTCTGTTGGGCACACAAAGAGAAAACACTCTGAGTTAGTTGTTTTACTTTGGAAGAACAAGAAGAGCCAATATGTGAAGAAGGCTTGATCTGTTGATTTCAGTGGATCCATTTCTGATTTGCTTGAAGTCTCTGTGGAAAACAAAGGATGAGACTTTCTGGGAATTGGATGTTTCTTGAGACTCGTTGTCCATGTGCACAGTCACACTGCACAGGTGAATATTCCCAGGCACTGAAACCGCAGAACTGCAGCTTAACTTCCCACATGCCACTACTATTCCTCTTATTATATTATAAAAATTAATACTCAACAAAAGCAGGAGAGATCAAGAGGTTGAAGTGTGAATCTGCATGTTGGCAGCACGTCTCAAAAACATCCCAACACTCTCCTCATTTTTTAGTGACTGTTCACTGCCAAGATAGAGCCTGTTAATGGAGACTCCCAGGATCTGAGGGTCAGGTGATGGATTTGATCAGGAAAAAATACATTTCAGCCCTTCCTGCCTAATTTTTTCTGTCTGGGGAATTACAAAAATACATCTTCCACGTATATATTCTCTCACAATAAAGAAAAGACATTTGGTGAATGTTTCTTTAGAGGAGAAAGAATAAGGAGGAGGGAATTTGTTTTCCTGGCTGGGGAAGACATGATGAGCAAAAACAGAGAGAGAAGTAAGAGGAAAGAAAAAGAAATTGGAAGAAAGAAATCGCAGAGAACAAAACTCAAATATTTATTAGGTCTGGGAGAGTTCCATAAAAGAGAAATTCTAACTCAACAACATGTCTGAGAGAAATTAAGACGGGATCAAACACTTTACCCCTCATATTTGGTGCAGGGGAGCTGCGAGCTCCAAGGGACACCACCAAGGGTGAGCACCTCTGTCTGGAGCAGCTGCCCTAGGAGTGCAAACCACAAGGAATAACTGAAATAAAATAGTTAAATATGTCTTATGCAAAAGAGCTTTTCACTTCAACTTGTTCAGAGTTCTGTCCCTGAAGGGGAACAGAAGCTTTGCTGTGCCTGGAGCACCACACACACTCCAGGTAAAACAGGTGAACGAGCCTGTGATGGGCACACAACACTCACTGCCTGGTGCTGACAAGCGCCAACGTTTGAGTGCCAGCTTGTCCTCATCCAGGTTCTGCTCAACACTTCCCATTTCAGGAGGCAGAAGTGATCTGGTCCCTGCCAGGCAGAATCACTTTGGGATGCAGGGGCTGTGCAAACAGAACTGCAGGGAGAAAATCCCCGTCTGGCTCCACGCTCGGCTCTCGAGGAACGTGTTGCCTGCAAGAGGCAACAACATTGCTGGGAGCCAGAGGAAATGAAAAATTAAAACTGAAGGTGACAAAAAGAGGAAAATTGATGTTGCCCACAGGGTTTTTTCCTTGTGTGACATTGCCCACAGGTCTGTGAGGGCTGGGGATGGATCTCTTAACTAGCGGACATGCAGATGCTGGGTGTCATCCTCACCAGAGAAAAGACCTTTCTGATGACAGTTCAGTTGGAATAATTTATTAGCATAGCAATCAGCATTTTCACCCCAGGCAGTTGTAAGCAGCTGCTTTGTATGTAATGAGTAGTTAACTGTACAAACATATCTTTCCATCTGCACTGGTAAATAAATCTGTGCCGAAGGACACCCGGTGCTGATGGAATAAATGGAGCAAATCAGGGAAACTCTTTTATCTCAAAGGTAACAACAGAGCTTCTCATTGCCATGAGTTAAGTTCTTGTATTTATAGAGTTCAACGAGTAAGTCAGCTTGGTAGCACTCAGAAACAAACAATGTGTTAAACACTGAGCAAGTAATGGAGAGTGAACCTGCAACATCACACCAGCAACTCTTTATCAGAATTCTTGTCTGTGTGGCTTTGCTTTTTACAATCTCAGAAAAGAAGGTAAAATAGCTAGAAGAGATCTGGAGGATTTTATGACTTCCTATCTGAAGTATTTTGGTGTTTGCTTTTATTTTTAAACTGTACATCATGTTTTGTTGTTGTTGTGGTTTTTTTTTTTCCAATCCTCTGTTGTTACTGTGCATTTGACCTTTGTTTCACCTCTCCCCCTCTAAAAACTAGCTAATAAATGCAAATAAAACCTCGTGGAATTGTATGGATTTGACAACATATGAACCAATGCAGAGAATGAACAAAAAGAGAAGCAACACTTGGTATAGCACAGAAAATCCTGATATAAATAGACCAAGTGCAAAGATCAAAGGGATGGATACAGTTGGAGCTTTTTGATGGCCTATAATTTGAAGCCATTACTCTGGGCATAAGCAGGAAACTTCTGCCAATAAAAAGGATGTCTTTTGGATTGGAAGATGAGAGAGCAAACAGTCACAAACAGCTATTAGCTGGTCAGTGAGAGAGGGGCAATATAATATTTATGAGTGGTAAAAAAAATACATATATCAAATCCCCCAGAGTGCCACCAGAAACTGGGCAATTTCCTTTTAAATCCCATTGAAATCTGGGTCCTGGGTTAACAAAAAAGCACATGGTGTGGACTGGAGATACGAGAACAAGTAGTAATACTTGAAAAAAAGCAATTATGGTGAAAGAAGAACATAAAGGTTGTGTGATATATAAATATAACAGAGACAAGAAAGAGAAAGAAACAAATAGTGAAGAGAGGAGTTCAAGGAATAATGACTAGGGGATGCTGTTACTTTGTTTTGGCTAAACATGTCATCCCTGCAGGGACTAAGGGTAGAAGGCTAAAGAAAAAATGCTTGCAGAACTACAGCCAATTAAATAATTAGCTTTTTCCTAATATACAGAGCCAACTATGGCATCTATGGAAGAGGGACCATCCCTAATTATGGGATAGGATTCTTTACCAAAAATAACAGCAGTTTCTGATGTACCTTTTAACTCTCATTGCATCTTTCACAGCCCTTTGAGATGGGCACTGGAAGTTTTTCATCCTCAGCTGAAAAGAAAGAAGGGCATGAACTCCTCAGATGTTTTATTTTTTATTTAAAAAAAACCAAACCAAAACAACAACAACAAAAAAGATAAGAAAAAAGGAGCCCATAGAAATTCCAAATGTGTACACAAACAAGGCTCTTTCATGTTCATACAGGCAGAACAACAATAAAAAGAGAATCCCTGCAGTAACTAATTCCCTCTCCTCTCATGTGAAAATTTAAGAAAGAAGAGGCAATCTCAGGAAGTCAATTCACAGAGAAATCTCCAGTTGTCCAGCTCTGCTCTTTTTTTCATGGAGCTGATCAAACCCCTCAGCTGGACTGGGAGTTCTTGGGAAGCAGAGCCCTGATTCTCTCCTTTAAAGCACATTCCAACAGCATCCCAGGCTCCTCCGTCACCCAGCCAGGCTCCTCAAATCCAGTCAGGGCGAGTTTAACACACTGAGATATCAATTTATCAATTTATCCATTTAGGTTGGGGCTCACACTGTTTAAATCCCCTGGAGTTTTGCTGCACAGCACAAAAGGAGCAAGTTCTGGTTCCTTTAATTCCCGGTTCCACTGGACTTCGATGTGATGGAGATAAATTCACTATCACTTATGTGCATATGTATGGAACATATATACTTATATTTTACATATATTTATATATTTATATATACATACTGATGTATGTACGTAAATACAGGGGTCCTGCATAATACTTTCTTGATGAATATTGCCTTCTTATGAAGAAAAAAAAGCTAAATATAAGAATGTCCTCAAATTATTCTGACAGTTAAAATGGTCTCAGAATCATTCACAGCTGCCATAGAAACTATAAAAGCTGATGAACAGTTTCTGTCCATCAATTTGTCAGGAGAGGAGAGGAGAGGAGAGGAGAGGAGAGGAG
>NW_016690408.1:732638-758097 GCF_001604755.1 Lepidothrix coronata | reverse complement strand
GGAGAGGAGAGGAGAGGAGAGGAGAGGAGAGGAGAGGAGAGGAGAGGAGAGAGAATCATAAAACAATATTCTGATTTTTTTCATTTTATCAATTTTACAGCCTGTCTGTAGCCCAGCATAAGATGACACAATTTGAAGGAAAATGTGCTTTAGGTGTGTGCATGAATCAGGTGTACAGAAAAAAAAAGAATGTTGCAGTTTGGAATAATTTGTTTCGTACTGTTATGGGTCTGTTTGAAAAATCTGAACAACTTTCATAATCCTCCACCTAAGATATATGAAATTTCTTTAATTGTAGCTTCTGGTTTCTTCTCAATATGAAACTGGAGCTCATAAAATCTTCCATTATCTGCTGAATGTGCCAGAGGTTTCCTTGCTCTTTTATTCTTCCTTCTAAATTGGGAGAGGGGCATTCAATCTCCTTTGCATCATCTTCTGTTGCTGCCAGAATGTTTACAATTTATTCTTAATTAACCACAAAAGGATTCTGTAATCAGTGGCAAAGATCAAAACTGTACCACTCTCTAAATATTGTAAAAATGGTAAATATTTCTGTGAGTATATTTTTCAATTCATTCATTGTGGTTTGTTCTCAAGCCTTCTCTGGTTTGCAGAAGTATAAAAAGCCTAAAAATTTTGTTGTTCTCTTGAAGGAATTATCTATCAAAATATAGAATCACAGAATGGTTTGGGTTTCCTTGGAAGTGTCCAAGGCCAGGTTGGATGCGAATTGGAGCAACCTGGTCTAGTGGAAGGTGGCTGTGAGGGCCCTTCCAACCCAAACAATTCTGGAATCCAATGATTTTTCAGAGCACGAAGGATATGCTCCTAAATCAAACAGAAATGCCCCAAGTGTTTTAAAAAGGGAACATCACGGTTGGTGTTGGCAGCTCTGACCAAAATGCAGCTGAGAACTGGAAAGCACTGAGAAAGAAATGCACTATAGTGGAGAAAGGACTCTTTGCTTGACATAAAACAAGAGTTAAAAACCAAAACAGCTCTTTTCATTCTCTCTCTGAAGGTCTGTGTGCAGGTGATTGACCAAGCTGAGACACATTCCCTTGAACAGCGTGGCAAATAATCCAGGTTGTATTTAAAAAAAAGTAAGCAGATTTACTTTTTTTAATTAAAAGAAAAAATAAAATCAGATGTCTGTGTTGGTGGAAATCTATATGAAAAAATATTTAATATTTACTCCCTGACACGTTAATAGATTTTGGCTGAACTAAACCCTCATTGGTGCATTTTTTTTCTTGTTTTCTGTACTTTCAGAATACTCCAAATCAGTGATAATTCATAAGAGTCTGGACAAATGCAGGTGATGCCATTTGAGTGGGACAGTTGATACTCTGGAGGGAAGGGAGAACATTCAGAGGGATCCTGGCAGGACCCTGGGAAGTGGGTCTATGCCCTGGGTGATCCCAAAGAACCCCCATGCCCTGGGTGATCCCATAGAACCCCTGTGCCTTGGGTGATCCCACAGAACCCCTGTGCCCTGGGTGATCCCAGAGAACCCCCCATGCCCTGGGTGATCCCACAGTGTGGGCAGCAGGGCAGGGGGGGATTCTGCCCCTCTCCCCTTCCTGCAGAGCTACCTCCAGCCCTGGGCTCCTTGGACCAGGACAGACATGGACCTACTGGAACATGTCCAGAGGAGGCCACAAAAATGTTCCGAGGGCTGGAATGTCCCTCACAGGCTTTGAGCAACCTGCTCCTGTGCCGGATGTCCCTGCCCATGACAGCAGGGTGGCATTAGGTGAACTTTAAGGTCCCTGCCAACCCAAACCATTCTGTGGTTCTGTGATTCTAAAATCCTCCACTGTTCAGGGTGCATTTGTGCCATCTCTCCTCCACAAAACTGCTGCAATGTAGCTCTTACTGAGCACTGTTTTCTCTTCCAGAGTCCCAAAGTTGCTCCTTGCCTGCACTGACACCACCCCCCAACTTCATCCAGCAGCACAAGCACCAGCAGGGAACCAGATGAAAGAACTTTCAGGTCTAAGTATCTCATTTCTCTTCTTTTTTTCTATCTCTTTAATAAGTGTTCTTAGCAAGCTCTCCCCAGCATCCAGCTGGTATTGCCACTGGCTTAGAAAACTGAAACCGTCTTTGTATTCATATGAGAGTCAACAGGGGTAAATATTAAAGGAGTCCAAATGTATACATGAGACAGATGCCATTGTAAGCAAGCTGAATAAAAATAAATGCATATTTTGAAAAAAAAACCACAAAAAAAAAATCCAACCCCCCAAAAAAGACTAGCACATTAATAAAAAGAATAGCCCCTGGCAAGGGCAAGGTGTCTGATCCAACTCAATAACCATATTCATAGGGTGTTAAATGAGCCCTGTGTTATTGTGATGTAAGGAAAAAAAGTACAGAAGTGTTAAATGGAGCTTGAGGCTGTTTTGCAGATTTCTCAGAGCTTCAATTATTGGGAGCCAGGAAGGCTGAGGGGAGGGACAGCTCCAGAGAAAAGTTTGAACATTAATTGTAACATTTAAAACAAAGTCAGCTGCAAAATATCCATCATCTTGCAGTGCCAAGGGTTGGATATTGAGCAGCTCCTTTTCTGTTCTTGAGTTTCTAAAACCTCTCATGGAATGAAGGGAATTCCACCCTTGGAAACAAAGGGATATTGGAGATAACACTTCCTGGGGGCCTAGAAGTTTGTTAATGAATCACACACAGATGAACAGAGTGTGAACTCTCAAGAAAAAATTAAAATTTAAGGTTAGTCTTTCATGTACCAAGAAGGGTCAGTCCTTAGATTTGTATTCTCTATGAATAAAAAGCCACATTGTTGGATAAAAAAAATTGATGCAGGGCCGTTGAATTGAACAGGGAAATGTGGAATGAAACATGAGATCTTTGTTTCAAGGTTTTCCACTTGTTAGATTGAAATCATGTGAAAAGGTCTGTTATAATCCACTATTTCCATGCTATTCCTCTAAGTTATGCTTGGGGGGGAATATCCAAAACTGTCTCCTGTGTCTAATCTCCAGGCACTATGTGCCTTAATCCCATTATTTTGCATGTTTTTCCCATTCATCCCATAATTTTGCATAGAGCATGTTTGTCAGTTTGCAAGTCCTTATGGGATGTAAAGATGCAGTGCATGAAGAGGCCTCATTTTGAGATTTGCACATTACCCAATTTAGCATGAAAGTATTTTCTCCTCCTGACAAATGTTAGATTGGAAAGATACGTTATGCAATAAAATCCAGGGAAAAATGCCAAATCTGCAGGAACTCAGCATCACGAACATATTTAAAAGTGACTGAAAAAATAACTGAAACATTTATACTCTCAACTTGAAAGTATGGAAATAAACTTGAACTTAGAACCAAACAGCTTCTGCCTTCAAGGAGTCTGACATTTGCATCCCTAATAGGCCCGAGATTTCTAACAGAAAATCAAAACATCCCTATCTGTACACTGAAAATTGAAGATATAAATATAAATATATATATATACACACACATCTGTTTATATATGCATTACTTAGAAACTGTTTCAACTGCTCAGAGCCTGTGGCAAGGCAGAATTTTTCCATGGGTATTTAAAGAGAGCCGCAAAATCTGCCCCCCCTCAGATATAATGCTGATCTGGTTCATGCCTAATAATGATATTTAAAGAACTGGATATTTCCTAAACAGCATTTTCCTAAGAGCCTTGTAATATGTCCAGAGATCATTACCCAGCACAACATTTGAAGTGTATAAGACAAGTAAAAACCCCGAATATTCACCATCTGCAAGAGCAAATGTGTGTCTGGAGCTTACACTCCTCACCCTGGAAGTTTTAGCTTCCAAAACATCTACATCTTTTTTTTTTTTTTAAAAAGTAGAACAAGAACATTCCGATTTACATTAGATGACAAGGAGAAAATTAGTTTCAGAAATTAGATCCTTCTAAGAGTCCTGGACCAAGACAATTTTTAATCAACCAAATATTTTCAATTTGACATGTAATTAAATGCCGTGTTTCGTTTCAGACTTAATGAACTTTTTTTTTAATCAATTAAAAATGAAAACACTCCTTTAAAATGAAATGGTATATTTCACTTAGAAAATGCTGAAACATTTCACATAAAAACCTTCTCTTCCCATATGAAATTAATGATTGTATTTTATATGTGTTTACTGATAGCTTTGTTCATGCAAAATATACTTTTCAATGATCTTAATAATCTTCAAAAAATTGTACCCACCTCTATAAAGGTGAGTACAGTCTTTGCCAAACAGGTTTTAGAAAATTTTGCAGTAAAAATTAAAGTTATAGTGCTTGAAATTTATCATGTTCTTAATTTATTTGCCTTTTATTTTTTTTCTGAAGGAAGACATACCCATAATGTTTCACCCACTGAATACTCTATAGAGGGTTCATCTCAAGAAGCTTGTGCTGTCTGTGCCCAAATTGCCTGAAGTTGTGCCACCATTAGCTGGGGCTACAGATACAAAAAAGTGCTTTAAAATGATTCATATCTGAGATAACATTCGGAAAATAAACCTAAGCCAACGCAAGCATAAAAGGTGGTTTTTTTTTTTTTTGCCCATTTCTATATTTCCTAGAGGGAGTTTAATGCGAATATTCAATTCTGAAGGCTGGTGTCAGGGACCTGGAAGTGCACAAATACAGCAGTAGCTTGTCAGGGCAGCCAAAGATCACGGCAGTTTTCAGCGAACTGAAAGCTGGTGGCAAGTTCTGCCTGCACTTGGAAATTGCAGCATTATAACCTGAGTCGGATTGGAGGAAATATTCATGGCCCAGTGCTGGGACAAGATATGCAGAAAAAATGCCGTGTGAGTTTTGAAATGCGGGCACAGTTCCACAAACCCCACTCCTCTTTCCCTCCAAAAACCCGACCAAATCCCAGCCAACACAAACACACAGAGGATGGATGAAACACTCTGGGATTTGTTGTTAAAACCTCACACCAATCCCATCAGGACATATTAAGCAATATTTTTTATTCATTTGTTACATCGTCACATAAACTCGCCTGGATGTGAAAATAATCAGAAATGCTCCTATTAAAAAATAATTTATATTAAAATAATACATTATGTTGAATAATTACAATGATCAGGAATCCTACTAAATAATTAGAATCCTGCTATTACGTAAAATGAGAAAACACCTATGGACTTGGAAAGTCTTCAATGTCAGATGCCAACCCAGTTCTTGTCTAAAGGGAAATTGTAAAAAAAATTCGAAAATTAAGGATAATGAACTTGTGTTTATCTGGCCCTGTAGGGAATCAGTCATTTCTACTACCAGACCCTCTAGCATAGAGTACAAGAGAGGCTGCTAATTAACAGTAGTTTGTTATTAATCACACTTATTCACTCCATGAAGTACTTGCACTACAAGTGCTCTCCTTGCTTGGAGAAGAGCAGCTGGATCTGTTCCTGTGTATTCAAACAGACAGATGTTGGAGGGACTGGAATTACCATACATTTGTTTGAAAAAATGCTTTTATGGTCTTAAGCTTAAGACTAATATTTCTTAAGGTGATTCCTCTGCTCCAGAACTGGATATAGAGCATTTGAGCACTCCCAAGTATAGAACTTTATAAACTCATTATAGGGAAATTTAGAGGATTGTCCATGGAAAAACAAAGATTAAATTGGAATTGGCTCACGCTGATGGGAGTCACAATCCCTGAAAGTGTTCAAAAAACAAGCAGATGTGGCATTTTGTGCTATATTTTGGTGGGGATGGTAATGATTTCTGAGGTCTTTTCCAACCTTTATGATTCCATGAGTGTATGATTCTGGGATATGTGAACGGTGAATTCACAGCCTCTCTAGGCAACCTGTGCCAGTTGGTTCTTTTCATGGTAACAGATAACAACAATCATTTCTTTTGTTTAAATGGAGTTTCGTAATTTTCCAATGTGTTTCCTCCTTTCTCCTTCAGATTAATTTAATACAATATAATTGCACAGGACAGTTTCTTTCAGCTTTCGTTTGATAGACATTACTGCTGTGTGCCCATAGAACTCTTAATTCTAGAACTAAGCATTAGATCAGCTATTAAAACTGAGAGCAGATGTGAGCTAATTCCATATAAGCAAAAAACACAGCTGGAAGTTTGTGGGAATGTGGCACGTACCTGTCTGAACTCTGCCATGGTGTAACTGTGCTGAACTCAAGCAAAGCTCTTGAGGGCTTTAGAAAATTTTGCAGTAAAAATTAAAGTTATAGGGCTTGAAATTTATCATGTTCTTAATTTATTTGTCTCTTTTTTTTATTTTCTGAAGGAAGACATACCTGTAATTTTTCACCCTTTGTTTTTAAAAAGAGCTCAGATTCATTTATCTTGGCAAGTCTTTCCAATACACTCTAAAGTTTATTAACATACCCCTGATATTCCTTCAGGAAATCTATTTAGTCTTTCAGCATGCATAAATTTTCTTCTGATTCACATCCATCTGCTCATCCAGTGAAATATGAGAACATTTCTTAGTTAAAAGTTTAGTACTTTCAAGGTTTTGACTGGCACAGATCTATCCCTCAGCTGGGGGATGCCACTTAAACCACACTTTGAAGAGCTCTCTGACCTTTTACGGAGAGGAACTTCAAATCCACCTCCATCTGCCACATAAAAACCTAAATCACGATGCACTTGGGGGAAAAACCAAATAGAAGTGGGTGATGAGGTCTCAAAAAATGTTAAATAGAAGTTTTTTATTTTCGACTGAACTGAAATTTTCTTGATTGGAGTATGAGGTGATGGTCAGGAACACAGTGGTGTGTCCATGATCCTGAGAGCAAGAGGGATGTGCCTGGGGGGGTCACTGGACAGCTCTGGAGGTCAGGTCTGGTGGAAACTCTTCTGGTTTCTACAACCATGCAGCAGTCTTTGAAGACTGACAAGTCATAAATAGTGCAAACAAAATACCTGTTACTACACTGAAAATGGTCTAGACTCCAATCCACCACATTCCCCATGGGCTACAAATCTATCCAAAATCTGGGGGGATAGATATGAGGAGAAAGCAAGAAATCCGTCAAGATATTATTTAATTTTTTTTTTTTAAATCAAATAAAAGTACGAGCAGAAACATGCAAACATCCTACTGCTGCACAGTTCATATTTTCTCTGCATTTTGTGACACTCCAGCCAGCATTGTGGAAGAATTAACAATTTAGTCCCAGCTCAGTGTCAGTACAGCCAAGATGAGGCTTCTCAGAGCAAGAGGGATGTGCCTGGGGGGTCACTGGACAGCTCTGGAGGTCAGGAGGAATAAATGCATGCTCTGGTCCATGCTGGGACCACGTGGTTGGAAGTGCTTTGTGGAGAAGGGCCTGGGGGTCCTGGTGAACACCAGAACTAAACATGGGCCAGCAACGTGCCCAAAGGCAGCCAACAGTCCTCTGGGCTACGTTTGGAAAAGCACAGACAGAAGTCAGGGGAAGGGTTCTTTCCACTTTCCACAGCAGCAGAAGACACACTTGGAGTGATGTGCCCAGTGCTGGACTCTGGAGATGAGAGGGACATGGACTTCCCAGGGGGAGTCCAGCAGAGGACTTTATTTGATGTGGCTTTAAGGAAGGGGTGTTGGACTAGACAACCTCCAGGTTTCTTTTCCAACTTTAACTATTCCAGGATTCTGTGATGTCACTCTCCTTTCAGTCTAGTGGAAGGTGTCCCTGCCCATGGCAGGGGGTTGAAACTGGGTTCTCTTTAAGGTCACTTCCAACCCAAACCAGTCTGGGATTCTGTGATCAAAGCAGTTTTCAAAGCAGCATTTGATGTGGGAAAACCCCTGAATGTGCAACATTTTGTTAGGTGGAGCAGCAAGCCTTTTCTCCTAAAAAGCTATAAAATGCCTGATAATAACCCTTGCAAGCTAAAAGCATGGGGATGTTTTAAATAATTTGATGAAAGCATCTGTGAGTGTCCAATGCTTCCATTACAGCAATTCCCTCAAATCTGGTAAGTGGAGAGAATTACAATGAAATGAGCATCAAAGTGAGTGTAAAAATACGAGCAGTTTGACAACAGATGTTCTTTCAAGGGTGAGAGCTGCTGGTCCACAAACCATCAAATCAATGAAACTTCCGTGTGAAATTTAGGAATGACATCAGTTAAGGAGTGGGTACACCTGCAAAACATCTTGTGGTTCATCCCAGTAATCACAGCACATCCATCACTTTGGGATTTCTCGCCAACAAATCGCATGAAGTTCTCTGTATTCTCCAACTTGCACTACTGGACAATATCTCATTTCTCTTTGAGATAATTTAAGTTGCTTCTCTTAAAGGATGTGCTGCTGAGCCATTATTCACACATTTTGCTGCTATAAAAACAGTGGGCAGGCAAGTCTGGCACTTCTTTCCGGAGGCAGCGAGACTGGGGCCAAATCTGAACTTATGGGGGTAAAAATTTACTTATTATTATTATTATTAAGTGCAAAATGCTTTAAAAACCTTGCACTTGGACAGCTCTGGAGCTCTCAGAAATTCTAGTTGTTACAGTGTTTTTTTTAAAAATAAACATTTAGTCATCACAATTCATGTGGTGAATGTCTGGTCCAAGGCTGTAGGGAACTAATGTATATCAATAAATCATAAAGATGAGTAAAGTCTGCCCTTCTAGAGGGTTGGAATATCAGTAAAGGAAACTGAAAGTGAAAAATGTCTAATAATAATAATAATAATAATAATAATAATAATAATAATAATAATAATAATATTATATTATTATTATTAGAATTAATTTTAATTTACAAGAATAGAAAGGTTTTCTGAGTTATTTTAACCCCACTCTTTTCCAGCAGGGAGGACGACATTATTTACCTGAACAAGCAGAGCAAGGTGGATGAGGTAATTGGAGTGCAGTTATTGTGCTGTAGAGATTATAGAAACCAGAATATTGCATGATTTATACACAGAAGTATTATTGCAAAACATGTTCACCCGTGAGAATCAATTGAGACTCAGCTCCAGCATATTTCAGACTATTTCTTGTGGGTGTTTTCTTGTTTAGATTGCTGGGATCTCTGCACTTAGAATTACTCCTACCTCAAATACAGAACAGAAACCATCTAATCATCTGTACCTGAGAGGAAAAAATTCCCACATCATGATTGCATCACTCTGGAAGCCCATTCCTTCCTCATCCTCCTGGTTATTCCCTCTCAGGTGAGTTTGGGGTAGCAGGAAAAAAGGGTGATGCCCCTCCACACACTCTGTGTAATGGTGGCAGGAGTTCTTTCAGTAATTAATCAATGCCCCCTTAGATAATTAGGGAATAATTCTCTATTTATATCCCACTGAAATTAACTGGAATTCTTTTTTTTCCAGCTGTGTGGAATCTGGTCTTTATTTCCTTTCCCCATACATGGAAGAGAGTTGTTCAGTGGGGTCAGCACAGGACTGGGATGTGTTTTACCCTGTGCAGGAAGGGGACATGGAATTGCCAAAAGACACTCCTGTGCACAGAGAGAAGTTCTCAGGTGCTGTGAGAGGGAAGGAAAAATTTATAGTGAAAGTCCGGGCTTAAATCAGAAAATCGAGGATTTTTTTTTTTTTATAACAGTGTTGTTAAGGGTTAATTAGGTTTGGGGAGGTTTTGGTGACCAATGTTTAAATGCTAATATTTCAAAATTCTGCAAACATATCTACCAGGAATATTTATTTGTCCCCTGGAAGTGTCCAAGGCCAGGAGCATCCTGGTCTAGTGGAAGGTGTCCCTGCCCATGGCAGGAGGGTGGAATGAGATGAGCTTTAAAGTCCCTTCCAATCCAAACCATTCCATGATTCTACTATTTATCAACTTTCTTTCCAAGTCAGTAGAGTTAAAAAACAGTGAGCAAAGCAAAAGAAAGAGAGTAAATTCATGAAACTGCTCAAACCTATCAGGAAGAGGTGATAAAACCTATTCATGGCTGCAAAGCACTTCCAGTGGAAGCAAGACAAATCACTTCTTAATCCCTATAAACTATTCAGGAACAATCAGCGACTGTCAAAGGAGCTGCAATTATTTACAAATCCGAGGGTCTTTCTCCTTCCAGCAATACAATTTATGTAACAACCCTAAGTGCTATTTCACTTGGATTGTCTTCATCACTTTTACACTTTATCTTCAAATAAAATGTTAAGTTAAGCAGAAAAATTCAGATGTGAAAACGATGCAATGTCACAGAAAGGTCTTTTCCACATATTTCTTCCTCCCTTTTTTGAAGAACAAACCAGCATCAATACCTGCTACCAATTTCCCTTCCTTGGAATATTCATTCCAGCAGTCCTGGTGGAGGGTTGACCTACAAGACATGTTAAATTATAGCTTATTTTTGTTTGCCATTGTTTGTGCCTGCAATTTCTAGATTAAAAAAACTTATGAGGACGTTAAGCAAAACTGAGCTTTTCAGGTTCATGAAGATCAAAGATTACACTATAATTTTTATTATATGCTTTATTATTAGTAGATAAAAAATAATGCAACCCCAGAGTTTTACTGAAAGACTTGAAAAGGCCTCTTATTATAGAAAATATGCCCATGCCTACTGGTTTATTCTTTCCCTCTCTGCTGGAATAGGTAAATATTCTATTTAATTTGTATTAGTGATAAGATCCCCATTAAAATCTAGGTTAAGCAGAGAATAAAAAGAATCTCACATGTTTTGGTGTATTAAGCAGGTTTTTACCTTTGTCCAATATGTGTCAGATCAGCAGAGCTTCACATAAGCAAGTTTTAATTACCCGAAATGCAAAATTAATAGTTTCTACATGATTTAAACAAACACTTATTTATTTAGATCAAAGAAAGCAATTAAAGGTATTTGGACAAATTTTAATTACACAAAACATATTTGTATTTCTAACCCAAAGCCAATTCTATTGAACGTTGTTTAAAAATGTATTAGTCTCATTCAGGGAGTATATTAATCCTAAAAGTTCCCGAAAAGTTTGAAAAAAAAAGAACTTTTCACTTTGTTTTCTAACTCACACCACAGGAAACCACGAGAGGTGACCTTGGGGCTGATGTTTGACTCCTTTCTCACCCTTGCCATGGAAACCACTTGCTCATGACACATAAATGGTCACCAAGAGCTGAGATAAAATCTGTAAGGAATGGTTCAGTGGACATGATTCCAGGTTGAACTACATACCCTGGACCAATCCTTAACCTGGCACTGATTTAGGGCTTGGAAATCTCCTGAGCTTGATGTGTTTTATCCAAAATGGATATTTCCCGGAGGGGTTGGACCTAGATGACCTTTAAGGTCCCTTCCAACCCAAACCATTCTCTGCTCCTGTGACGTCTCATCTGTTACTTGGCTCAGCTTCCTCCTGAGCACTCGTGCAACTGTGGCATCCTTTGGCAGGAATTCCGGCCCTTCCGTGGCATTGTGTGTCTCCCACACTCTGTGCCATGGGCTGGCACCAAACCTAACCCCTCATGTGCCAGCTCTCAGGCCCGTCCAACCCTCTCATGCTTCTTCCCCCTGAGCTCAGGGATGTTCTCAAGGAAGGTGACAAATTAGGAGTGCTTTTCTAGTCCTGGTTCCTGGCCAGACCTGGAGATTGGGCAGTGGGTTTTCCATCCCAGCTTCCATATATCCTGAGGAAGAAGGAAGCAGACACCATGGCATGCATATCCTTGGCTGGTCATAACTAGTGCAAACGAAATACCTGTTACTACACTGAAAATGGTCTAGAGCCTCCTTTTCTCCAGGCTGAGTCCCCCCAGCTCCCTCAGCTGTTCCTCATAGGACTTGTGCTCCAACACCTCAACATCCTTCCTTCTCTGCCCCTGTGAGCTGCCATTGCAGGCACATCCCTGCTCAGCCTGGGAGTTGAACCAGCAGCAAAAGAAAGATTTTTAAGTACAAAAAGTGCCTTTCCATTCTTTTTCTGGCAGTATGGACATGCTGGAAGTAACTGGTAGGGATTAGTATCAATAAAAGGAATGAGACATGGATATATTATATGGTTTAGAATATACTTGAGATTTTCCAGTGTGGAGAAAAGAAGGCTCAGGGGGGACCTTCTGGCTCTGCAACCCCCTGACAGGAGGGGGGAGCCGGGGGGGGTCGGGTCTGCTCCCAGGGAACAAGGGACAGGAGGAGAGGGAACGGCCTCCAGCTGTGCCAGGGGAGGCTCAGGTTGGACAGGAGGAGGAATTTCCTGCTGGAAAGGGTGGTCAGGCCTTGGCAGGGGCTGCCCAGGGAGGTTTGGAGTGCCCAGCCCTGGAGGTGTCCCAGGAAGGCCTGGCCGTGGCACTCAGTGCTCTGGGTTGGGGGACAAGGTGGGCATCGGGCACAGGAGGGATCCATGGGCTGGGAGGGCTTTGCCAACCCCAGGGATTCTGTTCTCTGTAAAAGAATTAGTGCATTATAGGGTCTCACCTCATTCAGGGGCCACATCGAGGATGAACCCCAAAATAAACAATAATCTTCATTTTACTTGAGATCATGTACTGTGAAAAGTTATTGGAAATAAACATAGAGCTTCATTCCTTCATCTTACAAAATGGATTTTCATAGTAGTTGTGCCAGAGGGGGTTCAGGTTGGATATTTGGAAAAATTTCTTCCCTGGAAGGAGTAGTTAAGCAGTGGAAAGGGGTGCCCAGGGAAGTGGTGGAGTCCCCATCCCTGGAGGGGCTCAAAACCCGAGCACTCTGCAAGCTGGTTTTAGTGGCCATGGTGGGACTCGGTCAAAGGTTGGACTTGATGACCTTGGAGGCCTTTTCCAAATGATTCTGGGATTCTGTATTTCTGTACGAGGTTACATCAGTGAACTCCCAGCAGTGCAGGCTCACAGCGTTTTCACAGGACTGGTTTCAGGTCGAGGGGAAACATTAATTTCTGTGTGCTTGGGGTTGTTCAAGCCTTGCCCAGTTCCATCACAGTGAGTAGCACTTTATTCAGGGTCACATTCTAATTTTCCTGGGAATGTTAAATTATGTCTTTCCCTGTGATTTTGTACTTGAGGGAGTAACATGAGGCATGAAATGCTACTTGATATGAGTAAAGGTTCAGGAATCAACCAGAGGGGTTGGAACCAGATGATCTTTGAGGTCCCTTGCAATCCAAACTGCTCTGTGATTCTATGACTATATGTAAGTGCATAATATTAAAGCATATTCAAGGAAAAGTGATCCTGAAAGATCACTTTTCAGGATAGGATAACTATAGAAAGTAATTCAATTAAGAAAAAAAAATCAAAACAAACCCCAAAGGCACAAACAACCAAACAACTGCAAACTGTTCCATGTTCTTCGAGCAGGAATTGTCTCTTCAGTTTTTTCTATTTTTGGTGGTTGTGCACAACTTAGTTTGGATGTTTTTTTCCTTCACTTCTGTAGATTTTAATCTAAATTAGTGTGAAACTAATGGATGAACTAGAAAGCCTCTGTTATATAGAGAGAAATAGATGTAACACCTTTCTATTTACCCAGAGCAGCAGCTTGTTATTGAGGAGTGAATTGACTATTGTGCTGTTCTGGCAAACACAAAGAGCCATTTAAAAGGTATAAAACCAGCTGCCCACAGAAATCCAGCACCATGCAGCACTTTTTCATCTGCTGCTGTACATCTGTTTTCAGGGGCTCCTTTAGCACATTCCCTTGCTGAAATAACGACACAAAGAGACAAAAATGGAGCGTTAGTGGCAGGGAAAGTTCATCCTACTGCTGCTGGATAAGGCACTGACACTGAACAGTAAGAGACCAAACCAGCTCAGTCTTAGCTGAAAATGCCATTAATGTCATCTGTTCCTGCACACTCTGAGAGATGAACTTGCTGTATTAGAATTAAAAATAAAAAATGTCTTCTCCATGCAGAGGAATAAGCTGTTTTATGTTAGGAATGTTTTATGTTAACGTTTCTTTTTTTTTTTTTTTTTTTTTTTTTTAGTATCTGTGCTTAAGCAGAAAATAAAGATAAATTTGCGAAGGAAAATTAAAATAAATCACAGTCTAAACAAATCCCTATCACTTTCCAGCTCCTCTGGAAAGTAGAAAGTAGAATGATTAGAAGAATAATTTAGAGGGGGAAAAGGTGAAATGATCTTTTGTGTTAAATCTGTTGTAAGAAAGCTTCCCAATAAGGAGGGTCAAGAGAAAGTTTAAGTAGAATTCATATATATATATCTAAAATACTGGTGGAAAAATAGTGTTGATCATGTCACATGACAACAGTTAGTATTGGTACACAAGTGGGCAACGATGGTTCACAGAATCACAGAATCCCAGGACGTGCTGAGCTGGAAGGGACCCACCAGGATCATCCAGCCCAACCCTCAGCCCTGCACAGGCCCATCCCAAGAGTCACCCCCTGTGTCCCAGAGGATCATCCAAACCCTCCTGGAGCTCTGGCAGCCTTGGGGCTGTGCCCACTGCCCTGGGGAGCCTGGGCAGTGCCAACCAGCCTCTGGGGGAAGAACCTTTCCCTGAGATCCAACCTGACCCTGCCCTGACACAGCTCCAGCCATTCCTTGGGTGCTGTCACTGGTAAAACAACCCAAACCAAATAAATCACAGAATCCCAGAGGCTGGAAAAGCCCTCCCAGCCCATGGATCCCCCCTGTGCCCGATGCCCACCTTGTCCCCCAGCCCAGAGCACTGAGTGCCACGGCCAGGCCTTCCTGGGACACCTCCAGGGCTGGGCACTCCAAACCTCCCTGGGCAGCCCCTGCCAAGGCCTGACCACCCTTTCCAGCAGGAAATTCCTCCTGATGTCCAACCTGAGCCTCCCCTGGCACAGCTGGAGGCCGTTCCCTCTCCTCCTGTCCCTTGTTCCCTGGGAGCAGACCCGACCCCCCTGGCTCCACCTTGTTTTGTCTACTGTCTTGTTTGGTGAGTTATATCAACCTCTACTTAAGGATTTACTTCTGCTGGCTTTGACACAATATCTTTTAATAAAATTGCTTTGATACAGTGCACTATTATACTCTCCTAGTAGCTTTTTACACTGTGTAGTAAATAATTATGGTTGAGATCCTGGTTTCCCCTGGCCCAGGATTTCTATCTGGCCTGTGAAAAGAGATGCAAGTCCTACGTTTTGCCACGTTGGGGTCCTCAATTTGGCCACAAACCCCTTCATCTTTCGTTTCACTCCTGAATGATTCCAGACCTACGACTCACGTGGTTTAGAATTCCAAACCTGCAGTGACACAAACTAACCAATGAGAAGCAAAAACATTATTTCTGAAAGGAAATAATGAAAATGTTTGATTGCTAGGTTTTGGTTTTTTTAATCTCAATGAAAACATTCTTATTTTGGCAGCATTAAATCAAAAGTGAGAGATTATTCATTTCCATAACCTCAACAGGCACATAATGAGATTACTTCTATTTCCACAAGCTAAAGAATTACGTGTGTCTTTTGCACTTGTTCCTTGAGTTTTTGTTTGAAAAACAGGTAGGAAGTAAAATCTAGATATTTTCCAACTACATAAATTTACCTTTTTTTTACTATGGGGTAAAGAGAACCTTCTTTAAACATCTAAATGTCAAGAGCTATTAAATTAATACAGGTTTACCCTGTAGAAGGTGAGATACCAACAAACTGACAGTGAAAATTAATCCACCCATTTGTATTTAAAAAGAACTTGATTCAGGGTTTAGGATGGGCTTAGCTGAGAGGACAGATGAGTTTTTTGAACTCATAAAATATGTTTAAAAATGTGGAGTTTGCACATGTCTAGAAATTGAGATGGTTAACAGGGATGTAAAACAGGCCTCTCTTTGCTTTGCATCAGCTGAAGCTGTAGCAGAATTAATTGCCTCTAACACCTCTCATGTAAGTCTTCTGCATTAATGACAAAGTCATTTTTAATGCACTTTGAATCTTATACTTTTCACCTTATTTTTCCTGTGTATTTGGTACAAAAGCACCTGAAAAACCTGCACAAATTATATTCAGTGAATGCAGCCACTGACTGGAAGGCAGCACGATAATTAAAGCTCATTAATTAGTTTTGGTTTTGCTGTCTAACCCCTTGCCAAGGAACTAGTAATCCTTCTAATCCTCCTCCAGTAGCGATGTCCTACCAATCCATCTTGTAGGAAGGCTGGCAGTGCTGGATTTATTTCAGCATTCAAACCAAAATTAACTTTAAAATCATCCAGAAGAGATTTTTTGGCCTGAAATCTCTGCCCAGTATCATCAAAGATTAGTCATCAATGGTGAGAGGCAGCAGTAAAATTGGCTGCCTTTGGGAAAATTCTCTGGTGAAGTAAAACAGGTTAATGCTGTTGAGACAACATTTGCCCTGAGAACTCTCTTGTTAGAATCCAGCAAACATCAGAAATTAGGGAACTACTCTAACAAAGCAGATTATTTGCTACAGAACAGAAGGGACAATAAAGGCACCTCGAGGAAAATCTGGTTTCATTGCGTTATGTTTAACACAGATATATGTTTCCGTGAGACCCCTAAAACAGAGGACAAATATGTTGTTTCACGTCATCTTTTTCCTTAAACCCAGTATTTATTAAAATCCTGCATCAGAGGACTTTGAACACCTCAAACTGTAGTTTTCAAAATTCTATATGGGGCGTGGAATAAAGAAAATCAAAATTACATTGCGCAGCTGATTCGATGTAAAGATTCAATACAAGGATACAGTTAAATATAAAGATACATTTGATTATTTCTCATGGTTTTATTCCAAACAAGACATGAGTTGTGTATAGTTACAGGGAAAAATGGAACATTTCCATGTATCTTCCGTTGCTTTCCTGGGATAATCTCATTGCCAGTGGTGTGGCTTCTACATCCCCATATTTTTTCCCTCAACACAATATTGTAACTCAATATGGAATATTAAACTCTGATATAACACCAAGCTAAAATATTGTCTTACTGTTACAGCAAATTAGAATAATTCTTATTAAATTAAGAGCTGTTGTACTACTGAAGATGAGAAGTAATTTTTTTTATTAAATTTTCCTTGTGGAAAGGATGTATTTCCTGAAATGCTGAAGCATTCCCAGAAAATGTTTTGTTTTACAGTAACTGGTGCCAAAATTTGCAGGATTAACCACATAATTCCTGGGCACTGCACCTCTTCAACTCCTCACTGCCTTTACTTTACAGGTCTCAAGACACTGAACAGAAAGTTCAACGCTCCTGAAATCTCCCATAAAGACCCAAAACCCTGTGAAGTTCTGGTTTAGTGTGGGCACTAGCTGGAAAATTTAAACCTCCAAGCACTCAGGAGTGAAATGGGCTCTGAGGGGGGTTTTCAGTGCTGAAATCCAGCAGAAACAGGCTTTTGGGGTCCAGCAGGAGACCCTCACAGTGCACAATGAGAGGAGAGATGCACAAGATATCAGGGTCAGAGGAGACTCCAACTCAGTTAAGAAAATCAAAATAAGTATTTTTTAAACTCCCAGACTGACCTTTCTAAGGTGATTTGTGAATCACCCAAAGCCTCTCTCCCTCATGGCAGAGGATCAGAGTTTCAGAGACACACACTGATATCTTTCCCAAGTCCAACCTGGTTATTCTCTGCATGGACAACATAAATTCAGGAATGACCCAGGAACTGTCAGTCCCAAGACTCTCCTCAGACTCACAGAAGAAAATCACCCAAACTTCCTAAAGGAAGTAAAATACAGGCAGAAGTTCCTTAGGAGTCAGAAACTCTGTTATTCTTCTCCTTAAATTCAAAAAAGAACTAAATTGAAAGTTTTTCTTCAAGCAAATGGAAAGAAGGCTCCTCTCAGGGCTCCAGCAGTTCAACAGCTTAATCTTTGACCTCTTATTTCATGATGAGCCTCCGTGCAGATTTTCTAGGAATAAATGAATGGCAAATCTGTTGTGATTATTTTTCTGGGTTTTTTTGGTCAGAAAACTACTCCTGGCCTTTAACAGAGGTGGCAATTTGCTACTTGAGGAAAAAGCAAAGGGGATTACAAAACAATCACAGATTTGAAATGATTTGTCTGGGGAGTAACACATCATCTGTGCTCAGCAGCCTCCTGAGAACTGTGTGAAGTGCTTTAATCAGTGCATTTCACACATACTTTTCAGCTCTGCTTTAGGTGGCTAAATATGTAGTTGGGATCTTTTTGTTAGTTTGTTGTTTGGGTTTTTTTCTCCCATATTTCGTCATAATCACTAGTGCTGGAACCCGCTGGAAAAGGAGAATAAAAAATAACAAAACAAACCCAACAAAATGATTCTTTTTCTTTTTTTTTTTGCTGCTGGAAATATCCATTTTTTTTTACATAATCATTGTGTCTTTTATTCTGAGTTCTATAAACCTCTAGGTGGTAAAAAAGCATGAAAAGCAGAAGGAAGGGATCGTTTTTTTGGCATTGCAAGGCTGCTGCTTCTGGCTAATTCCAGGACACACCTAGTTAAGTGAATTAGTAGATGTTGCCCTTTTCCACAGCAACTTTAAAGAAGATAAATTGAGGAGCACAGCAAGTGGAAGCCACAGTGGTTGGGCAGATAAGGGCACCCCTCAGAGCTAAAAGACACAATAGCTGCTTTCTGGGACTGTGCACATGAGGCACCGAGGCAGAGGATGATTTCACTCACGAACATAAAAGCACATAAAGCAGGATTAAAAATATGAGCTCACAGTAATAATTACTAGAGCAATACCAGCTTGTTTGGAGCTCAGGCACACAAATACAGCAGAATGATGGAGGTAAACTAGGCTTTTTTCATACCTAATGGCCCTGTAAATATATTATTGCCGTGGCCAGGAGATGACCTCTGGTTTTATATCAGCCATCCCTGATGCCAACTGTGCAGGACTCCACTGTTGGGCTTGTTATTGGCTTGTTATCTCTTGTCACAACCTGCAGCTTCACTGGGGGACAGCAGCAAACAGCTCCAAATCCAGGCACAGGGTCAAAGCCCGAGCCCAGAATTAGAAGCAGAGCCAACACTGGGTTGCACTGAAAAAAACGAGACAGGGCGAGAGGAAATGACCTGCAGTCACCCCAGGGGAGGTTTAGGTTGGACATCAGGAAAAAATTCATCACAGGAAGGGCTGTAAAGCATTGGAGGGGCTGCCCAGGATAGTGGTGGAGTCCCCATCTCTGGAAGTGTTAAAAGAACTGAATCATCTTGTGAAGGGGACAAGCTGGGAAAGGAGGGAGAGGAAAGAAGTCGTTCACTTCAGTTTTCACAGAACCCCAGAATGTGCTGAGTTGGAAGGGATCCCCAAGGATCATCCAGTTGTGATAAACACAGGTGATAATTCGTGTCATCCTAGGAAAGAAGAAAACAAATAGATTGTAAAACTTAATTGCACCCCCATAAAGACAGAAAACAGACCGACCTTCCCTGTCCTCCTAGCCAGGAATTATGTCCGAACTGGGGCAGGTCAAAAGGCTTGTTGGTGCCTCTTATTGAAGAACATATGAATCTATAACTTGACGTAGAGATAACAAATTAGTCTCAGCTGTGAGAATAAACATATGTTGAATACCTGAAATATCAATGTAAAATGTATATGCATGTGATATAATGAATATGTATGGCAAGTTTGAAATAAATATCAGACTCATGCCCTGTATGAGGGTGGCAGGCCTAGGAGAGGTTCTGTCTCCTCCTGTCACCACAGCGCTGTTTGCTTTTACCACATAATAAATTCTCATTTGAAAAGCTATTTATCTGAGCCTCTGTTTCTCACACAGTCCAACCCCTGGCCCTGAATTGATACCAACGAAAAAGCCAGGATTTAATGACTAAATTGTTTTAATGAGCTTTGGATCTGACCATTTACTCAATGAAAATGTTACACAGTGAAGTGCTTTTATGAATTTAGAGCTTCTTACCAGTTTTGATGAGCATCAAAACTCCCCTTATGCAAATTCCTGAGATTAAGTCTCTCTCCTGTCTTTACTTTTCATATTAGAAAGAAGGAATCAAGTACCTACCTTAAAATTCAAAGTGCTGTCAACTAAGCAAAATGGTTTGTCTGTAAGAGAAAACTTTTTTTTTTTTTTAAATCTAACTCTCTATTACACAAATAAGACAATCAGTGATAGATAAAACTCCCAGAATAAGGGGCTATTTAAGTTGCTAAAATGTAGGAGAGAAAAAGAAAGTGAGTAGTTAAAATGCACAACTTCAGACTTTGGTTAATCATTTTTAATGATAAATTTACCTTAAAGAAGGCCTTGTGAAAAATAGTGATATTTTCCAGTGACTTGCCTTGACGTGTGGAGAATCATTGAAAGGAGAAAAAAAAAAGGATGGAAATAGAAGTACAAAACAATTAATTAGTACTGGGGTATTTTCTACAGATATTTTTTTAAGCTCTACCTGCTGTCATCTGATTGAAGATCTCCTGTGTTTCTGTCCTCTGTCCTGTCTCTGGACACAATTTCACAGAAAGGATTTGGTTCGGGCTCGGAATTAGGGACCTATTTGTAAAAAACGATCAAACTTCTCATAAAGCTGCCTGATGAGTTTATTGTCAAAAAATATCAAACACGACTTAAATCTCAGTCTGTGGAACCATATTTCAAGGGGGAGGGGACAGTGAAACAATAATGAGGAACATTCTGGGTTTATTCAGCTGTTTCAGTTTCTTAATTAGATGTCATAGTTGATTGCAGGAGGTTCAGGATGTTCTGTGTTCTTCGCACTGAAACTTCTAATGAAACAATCATTTTAATTATCTTTTTCTGCATTGCTGCTCTGATTTCTGTGCAAAGTTATTGGACATAAAGCCAGTTTTTAAAATACAGATAACTCAATTTATGGATGTGTCTGTGTATAATTGATTTGATTTCCAGCATAACTACGATTACAGGAAGATGCACTGACAGACATCTCAAAGCTCCAGGGTGTCCAGAATGTGGCCAACTCCTCTTCTCCCTGGAATTACACAGACTCTTCCTCCACATCTAAATCCTGTCACCCTGTGGGAAGAAACAAGGCTTTGTTTGCCATGATTAACAGATTCCATGAACTTCTTGATTTCTCCCACTACGACTAATTAATCAAATTATAAATAAATGACGATCAAATATAATTTAAATCATAATTTTTTAAAAAAATTATGATCAAATTCTTTGCCCTTTGCTACCAGTCCTGAAAATCCTGAAGACACTGCTTTCTGCTCAGCCTCTTGCCATGACCTGCCATGTTTTCCCTGAGTATAATTGTCAGGAATGATCTCCAGGCAGACGAGCCCCTGCAAGGTTGGAAATTCCCCCCGCAGTTCTGTTAAGTGACAGTTTCATCCCAGGGAAAATAAAGCAGCTTCACACCATCTGATCCTGGTTAATGTGACAGCCCCGACTTTAAAGTGAATTAACATGAGTTCCTTTCCAAATTAGGGCCTGGAGAAAGGGGAATGGTAATTGGATTTCAGACGTTACAGATGCACAGAGGGAAGGAGATTTCATTTCTCTTTTCCACAAACCAGAAGCTCCCCTGACCTGAAACCAGGAGTGAAAGCAGAGCCAGGAGCTGCAGATCTGACCCGGAGAAGGGGTTTAGTCCACGCCCAAAGTGGACTTTAAAACAGAACCCCAAACCTTAAAAAAAATTCCAAATATTCACTTTGGACTTTCTTTGGTGATTGAGGTAATTGCAGGTTTATGAGAGAGGAAAAGTGCAACAGGGCTTCTTATTTTAATACTTTTTTAATGCTTTATCTTGGAAATGAGAGCTGAGGGTGGGAATTTAGGGAGAGGTGAGAGGAAAATTGTGAGGATTATCTCCATCTTATGCTACTGAAATGAAGTAAACAAAACCTCCAAATTTAATCAATCCTGGAAAATCTAATTTACAAAACTTGTATTTAGACAACATGGGGTGAAAACTGAGGAGACATTTGGGGCTAATTGCAGCTAAAAAGCTATTTGGAAAATAGATTTCATTCCGTGTGAAATGCTGCCATGGAAGATTTCTGAAAAGCAAAATCTGATTTTTTTTTTTTTCCAAATTCGGTGGGTATTCTAATTGATTCAATGCCGTGAAAAACCACATTCCACAAAATAACAAAGAGAGGTTTTTAAAATATTTCAGCCTTTTCATGTAGACATATATAATGTCAAAATATTTTAGACTAAATGTTAATAATGCCCTATATCACCTGCACATATAGGCTGATAAAATCTACGTTTTGATTTTGATGGGTGATCCAAAAGACAGCTGAGACAAACAGGCCATTTTTACTATCAAATTAGTGAAAGGAAACCAATTCAACTTCATTTTCAAATGTTTCCCTGTTTGCTGGAGCAACTCTAGTTCCCAAAACCTTTGGGGTTTAATGAAATTCCATTTTCAAACTAAAAGATATCTTAAAAAATGTTTTTTTTATTCAACCATGTTTGATTATCAGGATACAGATTCCCACCATGGACAAGTTGCTCCCTGTTGATGCCTCAATGTTCATTCAAATCAGTAAATCCCATATTTCACTGGGAGATTACTCCAGTCAACAAATTATGTGGGTGCACTTATTTTTCTCCATAATAAAGAAATAAACATATAAATAAATATAGAAGTGAATAAATATATAAAATAATATATATTTATCTATATAATTAAATAAAGAAATATATAAATAAATAATCTGGTTCAGCCTGGAGTGCTAAAAACTTAGGTAAATAAATAGGTGTTGAGTCAGGACCATTGTCAGTGTTTCAGATTCTTCCAATTACCCTTCCTGGAGTGCAGTTCATCACCAAAATGTTTTGTTTGGGTGACTTTAAAACAGAAATAATTAAAGTCACTGAACTATAGGGACCCCAGACTGAGCCTGTGGAGCTTCACGTGGAACTTCAGAATCAGAATGTGAGTGACAGGAACCAGAGCTTATTTTATATTTGATTTGTAAGGCTTTTAGGTCTTACAATTCTTAGTAAATTGGGCAAAACTTCTTAACAAGTCATTGGGGAAATTCTCCAGGTCAGCAAAAGTCAAATTATTTACAGCACCAAGTGGATTTAAGTGCAGAATTTGCTCCTTGGAAGACTCCTTTCTTACCTTTCAAACAACCTTAAGGTGGATCTCTCGTGTCCCTTGATTATTAAATGATTTCTCAGGCTAAGAAAAATTGAAAATTTGACATGAAAAAATATAAAAAATATATTTTATATATTTTTATATATTATAATATATTATAATATATTATAATTATTTATAATTAATATAACAATATATTTGTAATATAATAATATGATGTAATTGTAGAATACATTATAACAGCACATTTTTATATATATTATAACAATATATTAAATAAACATTGAAAGTTTTCATAGGGAAAAAAAAGGAAGCAAAAATTGGAGACTGAGACTTCAACTCTTCTGATCCATAAGGAAAATGCCCCATTGATCTGCACATCTCTAGACTTTGATATTAGTGGCATCAGAATTCTCCTCTCATGCTGAGAAGAGGGGCTGCAGCCTTTTCTGTACAAATAACCTCCTTAAAGCAATCTGTTTTCTATTTATCCCTTCAGTTATATCACAGTGACGAAGGTTTGCTGGTTTGTTTTTCCTAGTTGAGCAATTCTAGGGGCAACTCTGATTTAAGTCCTGCCCTGGGGCAAAAATGTTCCTCTTTCTCGACTTGTAATTCATCTCCTGCCTTTGTAAGATGGTCCTTTACTTTATTACCCATTACATGTCTTCATTTGACATATATATAAAAATATATAAATATATATAAATATATAAATATATATTCACATTGTTGAATTCTTGTGTTGACCATTGTCTCTCTCTGCCAGACATCACGATTTCTTTTTTTAAAAAAATTATTTTTTTTGTCTTCGTCTCCCTGAAAATCTCCTGGGACAAACTCACAGTCAGTTATTTCTTGCTTGTCCTGATTTTCCTGGGATCACCCTCCCTAACTGCCAAACATCCTGGAATGGGATACGGCACAGACATCCTTCAAAAGCTCCCAGTAGGTTGTTTATGTAAATTAATAAATTCCTTAAGTTTATATAGTGGAGAGCAAAGACATTTTCCCCCCGTGCAGTCCCCCAGGAATGCTCATGGTTCAAATGCAATGATTTACACATTCTAAAGGAATATTTTTCTAACCAATGTGTATTATTTAGGTTTTTATTACTAAGCTAAACCAAAGCAAAAGCAGGTTCTTAAATATTGTGTAGCTCTACGTATGAAACACGTGATTTACAGGACATATGGAAGAGTTCTTGTGGAATTTCTGTCAGAAATTGTAATTTTAATGGGTCCACATGGATGTTTTCCAGCCTGGTTGTAGCAAATCCATGTGGCTCTACTCAGTGTCACAGGATTTACTTGCACATGTATTCATCTGTAAAGCTAATAATCTGCTAATTATTTAGCATTTAAAGCACTTTAAAATGTTGTCTCTTAAAGCTTCTAAAATAATTTCCACATCTAGATTTGGATGCATTTGAATTTCTTTGGGCCGCCTGGGCATTTTCCTCTCTGTTAATAGAAATTTCAAAGTGCATATAGGGACAGAGACTGCAGTGGAATTTGACAAGGCATAATAAAAGCTGCTAAGGATGGGGAAAAATAAAATATACACAGTGTAACCACCTTTCTGGGAACAAAAGCATTAACTTTTCCCTTAAAGCTCTAATGATTTATCATGTAAGTCTACTTGTGACTCTATTATCCCACTGATATATGAGGGAGGTGCACGTTAAAATCCCATTAATACCCTGTGCCATTGATAAAATAGACTCTCTGAGCTTACAAATCACTGCAAGGAAAAACAATTGTGCTTCCAAGCCTTGCTCTGAAAAACATTATTTGGTTGTGTTGCACCAAAAGTGCTGTGCAAACAAGAAATGAATCACAGGTTGTTGCACAGGAACACCTCGAAGTGTAAGAATGGGCAGAAAATTGGCTTTGTCATCAGGTTTTTCCCCTTGTAACCTAATCCCACAACACCAAATTATACAAAAAAAAAGATGATTTAACAACTCACTTCATTAACAATGACTTCATTCTAAGTTTTGATTCAGTTATGTCAAAGGTAAAAGGGTAGCAGGAGTGTTTCTGGGGATGTTGTGTGGACAGCTCTGGCTCAGCAATTATTTGGGTGTCTGTGAAGAAAAGTCCCGTGAAAGGACTTTTTGCAAATCATTGAAGCAGAGAAAGCTTTCTGAATAAATGAGCCAACAAGAGACAAGGGGTGTATGGAGGGTTTAAGTAAAAAAAAAAAAAATCAAGCCAACAGCACATAAAAGGGAAAAAAGGAGAGAGGAGGGTTCCATCACTGGGGTTGAAGTGTAGATATCTGCTCTGGAGGGTTCCATCATGGGGGTGAAGTGTAGATATCTCCTCTGGAGGGTTCCATCACTGGGGTTGAAGTGTAGATATCTGCTCTGGAGGGTTCCATCATGGGGTTGAAGTGTAGATATCTGCTCTGGAGGGTTCCATCATGGGGGTGAAGTGTAGATATCTCCTCTGGAGGGTTCCATCACTGGGGTTGAAGTGTAGATATCTGCTCTGGAGGGTTCCATCATGGGGGTGAAGTGTAGATATCTGCTCTGGAGGGTTCCA